>NC_059226.1:41408254-41433254 GCF_020615455.1 Coregonus clupeaformis
CAGCCATTATCACCAAGCCTGTTCTCAACAGGTGCCACCAACCTCCGTGATTTTAACCCACTTTCCAAGAGTCCCTATATCTATGTTCCATACTTAAATATAATTCCATTTATCTTACTTCCCTCTACACTTCCTCAACTTTCTGTTGCAGGTTTTGTCAACACCAATGATACAGTTACTTCAATCCACTTTATTGTAGTGTTAGCATAATTATATCCTTTTTTAAAATTGCTCAAGGCTTTACAGAATACACCATTGTATACTGATGATACAAGCACCACTCTGACTTAAGTGTATTGCCATGTTGTATAATGCTATGTGGGTCAATGTAAAAGGCCATCAAACCTTGTTTGGTGATGTATTTCTTTGTGCAGCCCCAACTTTCGTATTTGTCTGATGGAGATTCTAATGATGATGCATCGCCCCTTTAATCAGCCATTTGATCTGAATAGGGAACCATTTCTGCCAGGCAAAATTGCTACATGAAAATTGCTGTCATCAGTTGTTTTCTGTGCAGCTACATGAGCTGGTTCTGCACTTGATCTACTATGGGCAGTTCCAGACATGATCAGTGCACGAGATGGATGGACACTGCGGTGGCTTTTCAGTGCATTACATTCAGAGATTTTCAGTTATTATAGCCATTGAAGCAGAACAGATTCATGTTCTTTAAAGAGGCACGTGTAAAGCCTCTCTCTCTACTGAGTGGAATGATCGCAGGCGAGGGTAAAATATAAACTAAAATATTCACCAGCCTACAACAGCATGACAGTGGACTTTCTCTCAGCAAGCAGCCTGATACATTATCTTTCCCAAGGGGGTTAGCTACAATGCTCTCTCGCTGAGGTACTCTGTTATGATTAAGTGAATCACTAGAGGGGAAACAGACAACATGAATACATGGAGACTCATCCCACCACCGTCACCTCACCTGTCATCACCCCTCCCTCATCCCTCTCCTTTCTCCTCTGTCCCAGTTTTCAGTTAGAATGTGACTACTTTGAAAAGTGTGTATATTTAGATGTTTATACTCCTATTCCCAAAAGACAGGGCCTTGCAAAAGTATTCATCCCCCTTGGCGTTTTTCCTATTTTGTTGCATTACAACCTGTAATTTAAATGGATTTTTATTTGGATTTCTGCATGTAATGGACAAACACAAAATAGTCAAAATTGGTGAAGTGGAATGAAAAAAACGGGAAAAGTGGTGCATGTGTATGTATTCACCCCCCTTGCTATGAAGCCCCTAAATAAGATCTGGTGCAACCAATTACCTTCAGAAGTCACATAATTAGTTAAATAAAGTCCACCTGTGTACAATCTAGGTGTAACATGATCTGTCACATGATCTCCGGTATATATACACCTGTTCTGAAAGGCCCCAGAGTCTGCAACACCACTAAGCAAGGGGCACTACCAAGCAAGCGTGCACCATGAAGACCAAGGAGCTCTCCAAACAGGTCAGTGAGTACAGATCAGGTTGGGTTATAAAAAAATATCAGGAAACTTTGGAACGTCCCCACGGAGCACCATTAAATCCATTATTAAAAAATGGGAAGAATATGGCACCACAACAAACCTGCCAAGAGAGGCCGCCCACCCAAAACTCACGGACCAGGCAAGGAGGGCATTAATCAGAGGCAACAAAGACACCAAAGATAACCCTGGAAGGAGCTGCAAGCTCCACAGCGGAGTTTCGGAGTATCTGTCCATAGGACCACTTTAAGCCTTACACTCCGCAGAGCTGGGGCTTTACGGAAGAGTGGCCAGAAAAAGCCATTGCTTAAAGAAAAAAATAAGCAAATACGTTTGGTGTTCCCAAAAGGCATGTGGGAGACTCCCCAAACATATGGAAGAAGGTAGTCTGGTCAGATGAGACAAAAAATGAGCTATTTGGCCATCAATGGAGGAAAACGCTTATGTCTGGCGCAAAACCAACACCTCTCATCACCCCGAGAACACCATCCCCACAGTGAAGCAATGTGGTGGCAGCATCATGCTGTGGGGAGGTTTTTTCATCGGCAGGGACTGGGAAACTGGTCAGAATTGAAGGAATGATGGATGGCGCTAAATACAGGGGAAATTCTTGAGGGAAATCTGTTTCAGTCTTCCAGAGATTTGAGACTGGGACGGAGGTTCACCTTCCAGCAGGACAATGACCCTAAGCATACTGCTAAAGCAACACTCGGGTGGTTTAAGGGGAAACATTTAAATGTCTTGGAATGGCCTAGTCAAAGCCCAGACCTCAATCCAATTGAGAATCTGTGGTATGACTTAAAGATTGCTGTACACCAGCGGAACCCATCCAACTTGAAGGAGCTGGAGCAGTTTTGCTTTTGAAGAATGGGCAAAAATCCCAGTGGCTAGATGTGCCAATGTAATACCCCAAGAGACTAATTGCTGCAAAAGGTGGCTCTACAAAGTATTGACTTTGGGGGGTGAATAGTTATGCACGCTCAACTTGTCTTATTTCTTGTTTGTTTCACAACATTTTTTATTTTGCATCTTCAAAGTGGTAGGCATGTTGTGTAAATCCAAATGATACAACCCCCCAAAAAATCTATTTTAATCCCAGGTTGTAAGGTAACAAAATATGAAAAATGCCAAGGGGGTGAATACTTCGAAGCCACTGTAGCTCAGACATTAATTGATATAGGCTAGTCTAACTAGTAAACTAAAGCACTATGCTTATGCATATTGGTAAACATTAATAGCCTATTATGCTAATATGCACCCCCCATGATCAGTGGTGATTTTAGCATGTAAATCTTCGGTGGGGCAAACTCCCCCAAAATTGGGGGATGCATGCCAGCAAAGCCACTACACAACACAACACTAAACAATTAATTGCACTCTAACGGTGACAAAGCGGTACCTACAAACTGTTAGGGCCTACATAAAGCTGTCCCAACTGCAGAGTTTTCTTTTCAGCACCATGGAGTGAATCCTTACTACTGATATACCTGGCTATCAGCGGAGCCTTGTCTGGCAGTGAAACAGTTCATTCAGCCTCATTTACTGCCTTTTTAAAAAACATAGCTGATATGGCTGACTTGCTTAAACAAATGTGGTTTCTACAGACAATTGAGATGTACAAACTATGGCATAAGGGAATGATGAGCGGATAAGAGGCAATCCGCAAATTTTGATCAAGACATTAATGAGTGAGCTAAGATCGGACTTAGTCAATATAACTATTGGTTCAGCACTTTTGAAATGTACAGCGACAGAATTCAGAACAAGGGCCGTTCTTACAGTATTCCTGTATACCAAGTCAGAACTGTAGGATAAATAAAGGGGGCATATAAGCAGACAATGAAAGCTCTTCACAATATTCGATGAGGACATTTCTCTAAAACAGGCTATAGGCTACATGTGCACCACCAAGTCAGAACAGTAGGCTAAGTTATGAGGGGGAAAGGGACCAAATTATTAGGGTGAGGCACATGGGCTACTAACAGCTTACTACACAACATAGACTTAGCATTACTTTCTTAGCTACAGTATACATATCTCCCTGGCATATTACATCATTTATGCAGCAGCATACAATACCTTTTTAGACTCACCTTGTTGTGCTGTGCTCACTTCTTGTGGGCAAATTTTGTCATCAAACTTTGTCATCAAAGTCTGGCATTCTCTGGATTTATGGTGCTTTCAAGACAACTGGGAACTCTGAAAAAAACAAGGTTGAATCATGACGTCAGTTATCTTCAGAGCGGAGCTCTAGAAAGAGGCCCTAGTTCCGACTTGGAATTCTGAGTTGGATGAACGTTCAAAACGTATTTTCCCAGTCGGAGCTAGTTTTTTTTCCAAGTTCCCAGTTGTCTTGAACTCACTAGATGTCTAAGATTTCCCTGTTCCAAATTTCCAGTTGTTTTGAACGCTGCAGAAGTCATGGCCAATGTATTCAACCTTTTCTGGACCATAGGTGTTGCATAGGTGAATGTTTATCATTTTAAGCTTGGAAAAGAGACCCTTAAACCCAGACTTGGTCCACACACGCTTTCCACTGAATAGCAGGCTGGTGATTGCTTTGCAAAGCTTGCAGTTAGTCACTGATTCCTTCCAAACCACTCATTGTTGAATTTGCGATTTCCAACTCGTTGTGTAATGTTTATGTTCAATGGCCGATGAGCACCAATATGTTTTATCTATAATTTCTCTTCATAAGACAAGGATTGAAAAGGATTTGCCAGTAGATTGTTTACTTGATTCATGATGATGACTGATTGTCTAGGTGTGCTAGCTAATATTTTGAAAGTATGATGTTGACATGATCAGTCCAATCAAAGCTACGGTAGATATAACGTGATTTGACATCATTTTATCTGTGGCCAATGACCTTGAGCCTTCATGGATGGGCACGTCTAATATAAATCTATGGCAGCACCCAAAGGGGCTTGAATTTTCGAGCTCACCCTGTAGATTTTGCAGTGACGTAGTGTCCCCATGAGTGACAGAACACTGAGCCAACCACGGCGCAACTAGAGAACATTACCAACCCCTACGCTCTGTATTTTTCGCTGGCTGCCCCACCACCACAGAAAGCACTGAGCTAGGCTGAAACACCTGCATTTTGGAGCTGCCTTACTCAAGAAAGCAAAAAGAGACGATGTTTGCATGGGCTTTATTAACCTCTTAAGGATCGGACCCTTTTTCCAATTTCGCCTAAAATTACATACCCAAATCTAACTGCCTGTAGCTCAGGAATGAAGCAAGGACATGCATATTCTTGATACCATTTGAAGGAAACACTTTGACGTTTGTGGAAATGTGAAATGAATGTAGGAGAATATAACACATTAGATCTGGTAAAAGATAATACAAACAAAAAAACATGCGTTTTCTATTTATTAATTTTTTCATCATCTTTGGAAATGCAAGAGAAAGGCCACAAATAATATTGCAGTTTAGGCGCAATTTAGATTTTGGCCTTTAGATGGCAGCAGTGTGTGTGCAAAGTTTCAGATTGATCCAGTGAAGCATTGCAATACTGGACTATTTTTGTATCAAGTCTGCCCAAATGTGCCGAATTGGTCAATTGAAACATTTTCAAGTACATACAGTGGGGAAAAAAGTATTTAGTCAGCCACCAATTGTGCAAGTTCTCCCACTTAAAAAGATGAGAGGCCTGTAATTTTCATCATAGGTACACGTCAACTATGACAGACAAATTGAGAAAAAGAAATCCAGAAAATCACATTGTAGGATTTTAATGAATTTATTTGCAAATTATGGTGGAAAATAAGTATTTGGTCACCTACAAACAAGCAAGATTTCTGGCTCTCACAGACGTGTAACTTCTTCTTTAAGAGGCTCCTCTGTCCTCCACTCGTTACCTGTATTAATGGCACCTGTTTGAACTTGTTATCAGTATAAAAGACACCTGTCCACAACCTCAAACAGTCACACTCCAAACTCCACTATGGCCAAGACCAAAGAGCTGTCAAAGGACACCAGAAACAAAATTGTAGACCTGCACCAGGCTGGGAAGACTGAATCTGCAATAGGTAAGCAGCTTGGTTTGAAGAAATCAACTGTGGGAGCAATTATTAGGAAATGGAAGACATACAAGACCACTGATAATCTCCCTCGATCTGGGGCTCCACGCAAGATCTCACCCCGTGGGGTCAAAATGATCACAAGAACGGTGAGCAAAAAATCCCAGAACCACACGGGGGACCTAGTGAATGACCTGCAGAGCTGGGACCAAAGTAACAAAGCCTACCATCAGTAACACACTACGCCGCCAGGGACTCAAATGCTGCAGTGACAGACGTGTCCCCCTGCTTAAGCCAGTACATGTCCAGGCCCGTCTGAAGTTTGCTAGAGTGCATTTGGATGATCCAGAAGAGGATTGGGAGAATGTCATATGGTCAGATGAAACCAAAATAGAACTTTTTGGTAAAAACTCAACTCGTCGTGTTTGGAGGACAAAGAATGCTGAGTTGCATCCAAAGAACACTATACCTACTGTGAAGCATGGGGGTGGGAAAACATCATGCTTTGGGGCTGTTTTTTCTGCAAAGGGACCAGGATCGACTGATCCGTGTAAAGGAAAGAATGAATGGGGCCATGTATCGTGAGATTTTGAGTGAAAACCTCCTTCCATCAGCAAGGGCATTGAAGATGAAACGTGGCTGGGTCTTTCAGCATGACAATGATCCCAAACACGCCGCCCGGGCAACGAAGGAGTGGCTTTGTAAGAAGCATTTCAAGGTCCTGGAGTGGCCTAGCCAGTCTCCAGATCTCAACCCCATAGAAAATCTTTGGAGGGAGTTGAAAGTCTGTGTTGCCCAGCGACAGCCCCAAAACATCACTGCTCTAGAGGAGATCTGCATGGAGGAATGGGCCAAAATACCAGCAACAGTGTCTGAAAACCTTGTGAAGACTTACAGAAAACGTTTGACCGTGTCATTGCCAACAAAGGGTATATAACAAAGTATTGAGAAACTTTTTTATTGACCAAATACTTATTTTCCACCATAATTTGCAATAAATTCATTAAAAATCCTACAATGTGATTTTTTAGGATTTTTTCTCTCATTTTGTCTGTCATAGTTGACGCGTACCTATGATGAAAATTACAGGCCTCTCTCATCTTTTTAAGTGGGAGAACTTGCACAATTGGTGGCTGACTAAATACTTTTTTTTCCCCACTGTACCTATAGAGAACATACAAAAATGATGTGATAATTACAAAATGTAGTTTACACACTCCCAGGAATGTCATACATGATGGATCATTAGCTTATACACTAACTTTCACACATCTAGATGGCCGGGCGGGGTGGGTGTGGAGCCAGAGACAGCAGGGGTTCCAACTGTACAGTCGTGGTCAAAAGTTTTGAGAATGACACAAGTATTGGTCTTCACAAAGTTTGCTGCTTCAGTGTTTTCAGATATTTTTGTCAGATGTTACTACTGAAGTATAATTACAAGCATTCCATAAGTGTCAAAGGCTTTCATTGACAATTACATTAAGTTTATGCAAAGAGTCAATATTTGCAGTGTTGACCCTTCTTTTTCAAGACCTCTGCAATCCGCCCTGGCATGCTGTCAATTAACTTCTGGGCCACATCCGACTGATGGCAGCCCATTCTTGCATAATCAATGCTTGGAGTTTGTCAGAATTTGTGGGTTTTTGTTTGTCCACCCGGAGGCTTGGAGGATTGACCACAGTTCTCAATGGGATTAAGGTCTGGGAGTTTCTGACCATGGACCCAAAATGTCGATGTTTGTTCCCCGAGCCCCTTAGTTATCACTTTTGTCTTATGGCAAGGTGCTCCATCATGCTGGAAAAGGGGCATTGTTCGTCACCAAACTGTCCTTGGGTGGTTGGGAGAAGTTGCTCTCGGAGGATGTGTTGGTACCATTCTTTATTCATGGCTGTGTTCTTAGGCAAAAAATTGTGAGTGAGCCCACTCCCTTGGCTGAGAAGCAACCCACATATGAATGGTCTCAGGATGCTTTACTGTTGGCATGACACAGGACTGATGGTAGCGCTCACCTTGTCTTCTCCGGACAAGATTTTTCCGGATGCCCCAAACAATCGGAAGGGGATTCATCAGAGAAAATGACTTTACCCCAGTCCTCAGCAGTCCAATCCCTGTACCTTTTGCAGAATATCAGTCTGTCCCTGATGTTTTTCCTGGAGAGAAGTGGCTTCCTCGCTGCCCTTCTTGACACCAGGCCATCCTACAAATGTCTTCGTCTCACTGTGCGTGCAGATGCACTCCACACCTGCCTGCTGCCATTCCTGAGCAAGCTCTGCACTGGTGGTGCCCCGATCCCGCAGCTGAATCAACTTTAGGAGACGGTCCTGGCGCTTGCTGGACTTTCTTGGGCGCCCTGAAGCCTTCTTCACAACAATTGAACCTCTCTCCTTGAAGTTCTTGATGATCCGATAAATGGTTGATTTAGGTACTATCTTACTAGCAGCAATATCCTTGCCTGTGAAGCCCTTTTTGTGCAAAGCAATGATGACGGCATGTGTTTCTTTGCAGGTAACCATGGTTAACAGAGGAAGAACAATGATTTCAAGCACCACCCTCCTTTTAAAGCTTCCAGTCTGTTATTCTAACTCAATCAGCATGACAGAGTGATCTCCAGCCTTGTCCTCGTCAACACTCTCACCTGTGTTAACGAGAGAATCACTGACATGATGTCAGCTGGTCCTTTGTAGCGGGGCTGAAATGCAGTGGAAAAAGTTTTTTTGGGATTAAGTTCATTTTCCACGGCAAAGAGGGACTTTGCAATTAATTGCAATTCATGTGATCACTCTTCATAACATTCTGGAGTATATGCAAATTGCCATCATTAAAATTGATGCAGCAGAAAAAACTCAAAACTTTTTGACCACGACTGTAGAACCCAGTTCCTACATTTGAATATAAAAATGGATTTTATCAAACAAAACTATGCTACATTGATCTCTGGGACCCTTAGGATGACAAATCAGAGCAACATTACTGAATGTAATTACCTTATTTACCTTCAGAGTGAATGTATCAAATCAGTTGCCGTGATACGTTTTTTTGTTGTTGTGCACTCTCCTCAGACAATAGCATGGTATTTTTCACTGTAATAGCTACTGTAAATTGGACAGTGCAATTAGATTAACAAGAATTTAAGCTTTCTGCCCATATAAGACATGTCTATATCCTGGAAAGTTTGCTGTTACTTACAACAGTCATACTAATCACATTAGCGCACGTTAGCTCAACCACCCCCATAGAGTTTAACTCAATTATATATATTTTTTTAACCTTGTTTGCAAACTGATATGTGACATGTATTAATGCCAAAATAACATGCAAAAAACAGGCAACAACAACAACAACAAAAATATGTATATATACATTACCGGTCAAAAGTTTTAGAACACCTACTCATTCAAGGGTTTTTCTTAATTTTTATATTGTAGAATAATAGTGAAGACATCAACTATGAAATAACACATATGGAATCATTCACTATGAAAATGTATTGCACTCACTAACTGTAAGTTGCTCTGGATAAGAGCGTCTGCTAAATGACAACAACAAAAAAATGAATAATGTAGTAACCAAAAAAGTGTTAAACAAATCAAAATATATTTTATATTTGAGATTCTTCAAATAGCCACCCTTTGCCTTGATGACAGCTTTGCACACTCTTGGCATTCTGTATCATGTGATGTTTTTAAAATCACGATTTCTATTGATAGTGGTCCTCTGTAGCTCAGCTGGTAGAGCACGGCGCTTTTAACGCCAAGGTAGTGGGTTCGATCCCCGGGACCACCCATACACAAAAATGTATGCACGCATGACTGTAAGTCGCTTTGGATAAAAGCGTCTGCTAAATGGCATATTATATTAAAAGTTAATTTTCACAAAAGTATTTTTTGCCTTAGAGAGAGATTTGACTACAATGGATTATCTTCTAATATCAAAGGATATGCTCAGTTTCAGTTTTAATCCCGCACGATTTTTTCATGATATAATGTTATGTGCTTGGTCGTTTAAATGGCAGACTGTTCTTCTTCTTCTTCGATGAGGTTTAACGGCGGTAGGCATCTGGCTCAATTGAAGCGTTTTTTAAATACTGCGGTTGACGTCACTAAACTTTTCAAG
Organism: Coregonus clupeaformis; assembly: GCF_020615455.1. NCBI lineage: Eukaryota > Metazoa > Chordata > Actinopteri > Salmoniformes > Salmonidae > Coregonus > Coregonus clupeaformis. Next base: position 41,417,871 of record NC_059226.1, read on the forward strand.
AAGCGGTGCGCGCTGCTGGCGTTTGTGAAGAAACGACGGAACAGAGCGGTTGATGAACCAGAGAGAGCGGCGGGACACAAAGGAGACCATAAGAAACAACAAGGAATCTTTCACTTCATTCGGTGGGTTAATGTTTTTCTCTCTCTCTTTTTCTCTGCAGTCTGTTACGAAAAGGGGGAATGTATAGGCTACTTTTTGTAAACATCGTTAGTTATAGGCTATGGCAATTTGGTTGCATTGAATTGTTGGTTCGATTAAACTGAGCACCATGTCTGCTGTTTTTGACAGCGCTACGTTAATCTACTCACGATTTTTTATTATGCCGGGATTTATTGCTGAATGGATTCTACTGGAATAGGCTACATTTGCGTTTTTTGTTTTCCTTATTTGTCCAACTATGTATGGTAGGTGTCGTTAAAGCGATTTTTCATGACTGATTTGAGACATGTTCTTAGAAGAGCTAACACGTCCTTATTTTTAATGTTTTTTAAATACACAGTATTTACACATTAGTTAACAGCCAGAGTTCAAAGAAACAACTTTGTACTGTACAGTGAGGGAAAAAAGTATTTGATCCCCTGCTGATTTTGTACGTTTGCCCACTAACAAAGACATGATCAGTCTATAATTTTAATGGTAGGTTTATTTGAACAGTGAGAGACAGAATAACAACAAAAAAATCCAGAAAAACACAATGTTATAAATTGATTTGCATTTTAATGAGGGGAAATAAGTATTTGACCCCCTTTGCAAAACATAACTTAGTACTTGGTGGCAAAACTCTTGTTGGCAATCACAGAGGTCAGACGTTTCTTGTAGTTGGCCACCAGGTTTGCACACATCTTAGGAGGGATTTTGTCCCACTCCTCTTTGCAGATCTTCTCCAAGTCATTAAGGTTTCGAGGCTGACGTTTGGCAACTCAAACGTTCAGCTCCCTCCACAGATTTTCTATGGGAATAAGGTCTGGAGACTGGCTAGGCCACTCCAGGACCTTAATGTGCCACTCCTTTGTTGCCTTGGCCGTGTGTTTTGGGTCATTGTCATGCTGGAATACCCATCCACAACCCATTTTCAATGCCCTGGCTGAGGGAAGGAGGTTCTCACCCAAGATTTGACGGTACATGGCCCCATCCATCGTCCCTTTGATGTGGTGAAGTTGTCCTGTCCCCTTAGCAGAAAAACACCCCCCAAAGCATAATGTTTCCACCTCCATGTTTGACGGTGGGGATGGTGTTCTTGGGATCATAGGCAGCATTCCTCCTCCTCTAAACACGGCGAGTTGAGTTGATGCCAAAGAGCTCGATTTTGGTCTCATCTGACCACAACACTTTACCAGTTCTCCTCTGTATCATTCAGATGTTCATTGGCAAACTTGAGATGGCCCTGTTTATGTGCTTTCTTGAGCAGGGGGACCTTGCGGGCGCTGCAGGATTTCAGTCCTTCACGGCGTAGTGTGTTACCAATTGTTTTCTTGGTGACTATGGTCCCAGCTGCCTTGAGATCATTGACAAGATCCTCCCGTGTAGTTCTGGGCTGATTCCTCACCGTTCTCATGATCATTGCAACTCCACGAGGTGAGATCTGGCATGGAGCCCCCAGGCCGAGGGAGATTGACAGTTATTTTGTGTTTCTTCCATTTGCGAATAATCGCACCAACTGTTGTCACCTTCTCACCAAGCTGCTTGGCGATGGTCTTGTAGACCATTCCAGCCTTGTGTAGGTCTACAATCTTGTCCCTGACATCCTCTTTGGTCTTGGCCATGGTGGAGAGTTTGGAATCGGATTGATTGATCATTAAGAGTGTGCTCCTAATCTCAGCTCAATACGTGTATAAAAGACACCTGGGAGCCAGAAATCTTTCTGATTGAGAGGGGGTCAAATACTTATTTCCCCTCATTAAAATGCAAATCAATTTATAAAATTTTTTGACATGTGTTTTTCTAGATTTTGTTGTTGTTATTCTGTCTCTCACTGTTCAAATAAACCTACCATTAAAATAATAGACGGATCATTTCTTTGTCAGTGGGCAAACGTACAAAATCAGCAGGGGGATCAAATACTTTTTTCCCTCACTGTATATCAAGTAGTGAAAAATGGGGTTCATTTGTAGAAGGGGTGAGAAATTAATGTAGGGTCACATGTAATGTTTGACTAGCCCTAGGCTATGTTGAATTTAGAGTTTGGTTTTTAAGACCTTCATGTATCCTTAGGGAGCATCTTCCTTTTAGCAAGGTTTGTCATGTGTAGCACTGTGAGCAGATCTGGCCATTCTAGGTCACTGTGGGTTATTATGTTACCACAACATTTTAATAGAGCAAAACTTTGTATTTTAAGTATGTCTCTCTTTCCCATTGTTTGACTGAAGCAGAGCTGGCCCTTGATGATAAAAGTTCTACTTGAGGCAAGAACTTGAATGAGAAGATGTTCCCTTAACTGTATTCACCCAATGATAATGTTCTCTTTAACCCCAAGAACAAGGCTTTATAGCAGAAGTTAGAACAGCTATCAGGAAAAATGCAAAAATAGGGAAATATAATTAAGAGTTTCACTGCCATATACATGCTATGATAGCTGATATCTGCAACAGTCCTGCATTCTATTCACACTAATAGACAGAGTGCTGCTTCTTGAATTTCAAACCTAACCACATTTAATGCTCCCGTCTCTAAAGCTGCTGAATTTCACTTTGTTGATGCAACCCACACGGATGACACGTATGCAGCCAGGAGTGCTTTGCTAGAGTCCACATGGACCACACTTGTTCATCTATCAATCAATCAATTAAATGTATTTATAAAGCCCTTTTTACATCAGCAGATGTCACAAAGTGCTTATACAGAAGCCCATCCTAAAACCCCAAAGAGCAAGCAATGCAGATGTAGAAGCACGGTGGCTAAGTCTAGTTCTTACCTTTTTAATCAGCAACTGGTTCAGAATAAACTTAGCTGAGTGGGCTGGCTCTATGGCCAATCGATCAGACAATTAGGCTACAAGGAGTTACTGTTACCAGCAGAAAACCCAGACAGTCAGTCTGTAAGCAAGCACTGGAGTTGATTTCTTTACAGATATTGTATGCTGTTACTCTTAGTACAGTTCCTCACTGTCACATGGAATCAGTGCTCTGCTTTGAGTTGTGCTGAGGATGACACTTGCTGCTGGATCCCTGTTTTCTCCTTGCTTTAATCAGTAGCAGTACTCTAAGGCTCAAGTGAACCTGCAGCGTTGGCCAGGACAATCCTACGCCTCACTGTTAAATTAAACCCCTCATTTGCTTTGAGGTCTGTCCTGACCACGGAGACGTCAATCCACCTCCGCTCTACAAACAGACATTTCCAGGCATCTCCCAGGGATGTAGTGACCTTTTCTGAGGCCCTTCCTACAGGGCTTCTGATGCTGCTGGATCTACCTGCTACCCTCTAGGAGAAGGACCATCACCATCACACCACTCCGTCTGTCTGACAGCAGCACCCTACTCGGCTGTCAGAACACATTGATTCTCAAAGCAGGAGGAAGCTTCAGCAACCTGTGAAGAAGTTGCAACTCCAGTGGATCCATAGTAATACCGACTTGCTAGTTATGGTTCTATACTTTTATGTAACAGCATTAATTTGTGCTTCATAGAACAGTAAATTGAGGCTGTCTTGTTTGGACACAGCAATACACCACATAGCTCCATAATATTTGTCTGGACTTGCAGGCTGTTGAGGGTTTTGCTATACTATAGTTTTGCTGTTCTCGTTAGAAGGATAGCGGTTTAATTTGCTGAGCTTGATTTAAGTGTTATTTCATAAATTGCCATTCATTACGGGACGCGGCACAGTTTGGAGATCAATGCTCTATAATGAAGATGCTTAGGCTAATTAGCTGGTCATATTGACTGGTGAGAGACTCGTCCCTGAAATGAATGATAGTAATAGAGTGATGCTCGATGGTGTCTGGCCGGCAGCCAATATGAGCACCCGTATTAAATGACTTTCTCGCTGAAAAGTATTTTTGTCCCTCAGCCCAGAGAAAATGGAATCAGATCAGTTTGTATTGAGACTGTTTGCTCATGTAGACTTAGATGGCCTATATGTGTGTGTGCTTAAATCAGTTTTTTTCCTGATTGGTGCAATGTGGCTAGTGGCACACAGTCTGCAGTACCTCTATCTCTGAGTGATTGTTTGAACATTTTGAAGTAAAAAAAGATTGAATTAACAGCCCTGTGTGATGTCATCAGACTCATACTCGAGTTCTAATATTTAATTATATGCTCATATAGAACGATTTGTGACGGCCATAGAAATATACTGAACAAAACTATAAACGCAACATGCAACAATTTCAAAGATTTTACTGAGTTACACTTCATATGAGGAAATCAGTCAATTAAAATAAATTCATTAGGCCCTAATCTATGGATTTCACATGACTGGGAATACAGATATGCATCTGTTGGTCACAGATACCTTTAAAAAAAATGGGCCTTACAGTGGGCCTCAGGATTTCGTCACTGTATTTTTGTGCATTCAAATTGCCATCGATAAAATGCAATGGTGTTCGTTGTCCTAGCTTATGCCTGCCCATACCATAACCCCACCGTATAGAATCTCTAGATTATATTTCATGTGATTGGCTCTCTTTCTAGAGTCTGGAGAGAAATATGCTTATGCATATAAATTAAAGGCATTTATTCATCTCCATTTTCCACTTGATTGGAAAGCTTTATTGATTAAAAAAACTAGCAGCACAAAATGGGCAATTTTTTCATTTGATATGAATTGACTTGTTTAATGGCATCTAATTAAAAACATCTCAACTGCCTTCAGACTAATGTATTATGGAGACTGCTGCAAGGTTTTGGAAAATGGTCCGTTTAAAGAGTTATTCATATGGTCTGTGGATTAGACATTCACGCAGTCACAGCCTAGTTAAAGGAATCAAATTAAATCAAAGTTTGAAACAAATCAAATACACTTTTTATTTTTTAAAGTGCACAAAAAAGTTCCTCCAGGTTCAAGTTCATTGTCTTTATTTTTTATTCATTTTATTTTAGTACTTTTTAACCATTTTTCTCCCCAATTTCGGTGATATCCAATTGGTAGTTACAGTCTTGTCCCATCGCTGCAACTCCCGTGTCGGACTTGGGAGAGGCGACGGTCGAGAGCCGTGCGTCCTCCGAAACACGACCCCGCCAAGCTGCACTGCTTCTTGACACACTGCTCACTTAACCCGGAAGCCAGCCGCACCAATGTGTCGGAGGAAACACTGTACAGCTGGAGACCTAAATCAGCTTGCCGGCGCCCGGCTGCCACAAGGAGTCGCTAGAGTGAGATGGGACAAGGACATCCCAGCCGGCCAAACCCTCCCCTAACTTGGACGACCGCTGGGCCAATTGTGCGCCGCCTCATGGGTCTCCCGGTCGCAGCCGGCTGCGACACAGCCCGGGATCGAACCCGGATCTGTAGTGACGCCTCTAGCACTGATCAGTGCCTTAGACTGCTGCGCCACTCGGGAGGTAAGTTCATTGCCTTTAAAACTAATTCCGTAAATAAAGTGATTTGATTGAATGAGTCTCCTGAACCCTGTGGCTCCACATTGACCCTGCTTTAGGGGAAATACAAGGAGTTTTACACTTGACTTGTTCACCATCCATGCATGAACGCAATTCGATGTCGTTTGCCAATTTAGCTTGTGCGACTATGTTGGGTTTCCCAGTGAGTGCTTTGAATTAGATTTGATTCCGGCTTGAAATCCACAGTGGGTCAACTTCACTGTTATGCACATATTTCACTGTCTGGGAGACATATACAGTGGGGAAAAAAAGTATTTAGTCAGCCACCAATTGTACAAGTTCTCCCACTTAAAAAGATGAGAGAGGCCTGTAATTTTCATCATAGGTACACGTCAACTATGACAGACAAATTGAGAAAAAAAATCCAGAAAATCACATTGTAGGATTTTTAATGAATTTATTTGCAAATTATGGTGGAAAATAAGTATTTGGTCACCTACAAACAAGCAAGATTTCTGGCTCTCACAGACCTGTAACTTATTCTTTAAGAGGCTCCTATGTCCTCCACTCGTTACCTGTATTAATGGCACCTGTTTGAACTTGTTATCAGTATAAAAGACAGCTGTCCACAACCTCAAACAGTCACACTCCAAACTCCACTATGGCCAAGACCAAAGAGCTGTCAAAGGACACCAGAAACAAAATTGTAGACCTGCACCAGGCTGGGAAGACTGAATCTGCAATAGGTAAGTAGCTTGGTTTGAAGAAATCAACTGTGGGAGCAATTATTAGGAAATGGAAGACATACAAGACCACTGATAATCTCCCTCGATCTGGGGCTCCACGCAAGATCTCACCCCGTGGGGTCAAAATGATCACAAGAAAGCTGAGAAAAAATCCCAGAACCACACAGGGGGATCTAGTGAATGACCTGCAGAGAGTTGGGACCAAAGTAACAAAGCCTACCATCAGTAACACAATATGCCGCCAGGGACTCAAATCCTGCAGTGCCAGACGTGTCCCCCTGCTTAAGCCAGTACATGTCCAGGCCCGTCTGAAGTTTGCTAGAGTGCATTTGGATGATCCAGAAGAGGATTGGGAGAATGTCATATGGTCAGATGAAACCAAAATAGAACTTTTTGGTAAAAACTCAACTCGTCGTGTTTGGAGGACAAAGAATGCTGAGTTGCATCCAAAGAACACCATACCTACTGTGAAGCATGGGGGTGGAAACATCATGCTTTGGGGGCTGTTTTTCTGCAAAGGGACCAGGACGACTGATCCGTGTAAAGGAAAGAATGAATGGGGCCATGTATCGTGAGATTTTGAGTGAAAACCTCCTTCCATCAGCAAGGGCATTGAAGATGAAACGTGGCTGGGTCTTTCAGCATGACAATGATCCCAAACACACCGCCCGGGCAACGAAGGAGTGGCTTCGAGAAGCATTTCAAGGTCCTGGAGTGGCCTACCCAGTCTCCAGATCTCAACTCCATAGAAAATCTTTGGAGGGAGTTGGAAAGTCTGTGTTGCCCAGCGACAGCCCCAAAAACATCACTGCTCTAGAGGAGATCTGCCTGGAGGAATGGGCCAAAATACCAGCAACAGTGTGTGAAAACCTTGTGAAGACTTACAGAAAACGTTTGACCTGTGTCATTGCCAACAAAGGGTATATAACAAAGTAGTGAGGAACTTTTGTTATTGACCAAATACTTATTTTCCACCATAATTTGCAAATAAATTCATAAAAAATCCTACAATGTGATTTTCTGGATTTTGTTTCCTCATTTTGTCTGTCATAGTTGACGTGTACCTATGATGAAAATTACAGGCCTCTCATCTTTTTAAGTGGGAGAACTTGCACAATTGGTGGCTGACTAAATACTTTTTTTCCCCACTGTAGATTGATGTGCTCCAGAAGTCAGAAGTGTAACCTTTATGCAATGGATAATGAGGGACTGTGTATGTGGCATGTGTATAGTGTGTTCAGCCTGTCTGTGTTTTCTTACACATACTTTTGATACAGAAACATTGTATCGATCATAAAAGATAAGCTATATATCGGCGGAACCAACATGCAGTAATTAAGCAATAAGGCACGAGGGGTGTGGTATGTGGCCAATATACCACGGCTAAGGGTGGTTCTTAGGCACGGCAAACACAAACCCCTGAGTTGCCTTATTGCTATTATAAACTGTTACCGACGTAATTACAGCAGTAAAAATAAATGTTTTGTCATATCCGTGGTATACGGTCTGATATACCACGGCTGTCAGCCAATCAGCATTCAGGGCTCGATCCACCCAGTTTATAATGGTGAATAATGTCGCTTTCTCTCAGTCTCGACCATAGTTGTCATTGAGGTACGAGCACAATACTATTGTTCTACTGCTCTATCCCTAATCAATCAAATCAAGAGAGTGAATAAAATAAAATCTTTATTTTAAGTGCATTTTAAAATGCAACACTTCACAGTAAACCAACCAAATGAAGGAGAAATGAGCTCTTTATTATCGGTTGTTTCCAGTCACCAGTGTAATGATCTAATTAATCCTCATGGTACAGTCAGTCCCTGTACGCTGCTCAGTCATAATTTCTCCCCTGAGACAGAAACACATCACCTCATTGCTTTGGTTTGGCAGGTGTCCTTCCTATGACACACACAGATTAATGATTTAAATAACTCCATTTATTTGCGTAGAGTTGGCTAAAAAGACCACGTGTCCCAAAGTAGGCAGAGAAAATAAATCAAATGGAAATGTTGACTGAGAGAAAAATCTGTTAAAACATTAAACTGGCTATTTGAATCTTGTTTTATCTTGTTGCGAAGAACAGTTGCTAATTGTTTTGTTAGTGAGAGTATTGAGAGTCTGTGGTCCCACTGGGCTGTAATCCACTTAGTTTTTCTTTTAAATAGGCCGACCATATTGTTTGAGTGGAAAAGCCTGAAACCCCAAATCCTGCCCTCCTTTGACTCATTCTTTGACTCATATCATTCTAACCAGACTGTGCCTCTAGTTTCTTCAGTATCAAGATGATCCTAACCAGAGTAATATTGCTCTAGTTTCTTCAGTATCATGATGATCCTAACCAGAGTAATATTGCTCTAGTTTCTTCAGTATCAAGATGATCCTAACCAGAGTAATATTGCTCTAGTTTCTTCAGTATCATGATGATCCTAACCAGAGTAATATTGCTCTAGTTTCTTTCAGTATCATGATGATCCTAACCAGAGTAATATTGCTCTAGTTTCTTCAGTATCATGATGATCCTAACCAGAGTAATATTGCTCTAGTTTCTTCAGTATCATGATGATCCTAACCAGAGTAATATTGCTCTAGTTTCTTCAGTATCAAGATGATCCTAACCAGAGTAATATTGCTCTAGTTTCTTCAGTATCAAGATGATCCTAACCAGAGTAATATTGCTCTAGTTTCTTCAGTATCATGATGATCCTAACCAGAGTAATATTGCTCTAGTTTCTTCAGTATCAAGATTATCCTAACCAGAGTAATATTGCTCTAGTTTCTTCAGTATCAAGATGATCCTAACCAGAGTAATATTGCTCTAGTTTCTTCAGTATCAAGATGATCCTAACCAGAGTAATATTGCTCTAGTTTCTTCAGTATCAAGATGATCCTAACCAGACTGTTACTCTAGTTTCTTCAGTATCATGATGATCCTAACCAGACTGTTACTCTTAGTTTCTTCAGTATCATGATGAATACCTACTTTTTCTTTGATACACTCTCTACCCCTGCATCAGATGCTGAAGATACAAGTGAAGAGGTTCTTCAAATGGAGATATGGCCAGCAAGATGGATGGCAGAGCACTATGGATGACTTCTCTAGGGCACTCAGGGAAGAGGAACAAAATAAGTTCACCCCTTGAGCTGAGTCATGTGAATATGATGTACTAGTGTTCCAAAAAGGAACCCTAAGGGACCAGACATTGTACTTCAGACTCCCAAGTACTATGATGTTTCATCCAGTGTTGCAGTAGTTCTCCAGGTATAGGCTATATTTAGATTTAGCCCCCAGTGGTTGAAGGTAGGATCTCGGCAGGGGGGGCTCTGATCCAAGACCAGTGCATTAGAGTGCAACTTCTCTTTGAAGCACATATGACGACCTAGGAATGTTGAACTTTTAAGGATTGGGAAAAAGCTGACCTTAGACCAGAGTGCACTGATTGGATTCCCCTCTGCCTGAGGAGCGAGGAGGGCTTAAGGTTGGGATCTGGGTAGAGAAAAATGATCAAGGATCAGTTCAATGTGTTGTTCTCTCTCTGAAGAATGAGATGGGCCAGGAGTGTTCAGTCTTATGACTTTAGAGTCACATTCCCCTCATGACACAGGCACATGCACTACATGACCAAAAGTGTGTGGACACCTGCTCATAAAACATATCATTCCAAAATCATGGGCATTAATATGTACCTCGGTTTGCTTTGCAACACTGGGTGGGGACCACTGCACCACAGAATACCACTGAGGTGCACTTCAATAGCCATAGCTTGGCAGTGTGTGGACACAGACCAGGGTAATGTTGAGGTATGGGCAGGTCTAAAATAGATCAAATGACTCCGCAGTGCTGTATTTGTATTAACGAATGATTAGATCTGTTATTCTGTTAATAAAATAGGACATTACGTGATACACCAGATCAGTATCTCAGCAATTACAATGCTTGTTTTAGACTGGGCGGTGAGCGTGTTGTGCAATTTCCTTTTGTGTTGGAGAAACAGGAAGGGAATTCCCGGGGATGGAGGCTGACAGAAATGGGACTTGGGTCTGATTTCCACCAATATCCCATACGCCTGTCTACAGCAGGATATAAAATCTATCTTATCATGCATGGTCTGTCTGTGTGCTTGATCCAGTTAATGGTCAACATCAAGGGCTCACACTTGGATATTGGATATCAGTGGCTTGGTAATGTTTCACAATGATTTAGTAGTCTCATACTGCTTTCACATAGGATTTAAGGTATTTTATCTGTAGAACGTAATTGGGCAAGGTTTATATGAACCTCTTACAAACAGGCCCATTTTTACCACATTCTTATCTGCATACACCTTTTATACCTCGGGTGCAGTAACGACTGGTGTAGTGCTGTGCAGATGTGAGTGGGCATCTATTTTAATAAATCCATTGAATATACACCATCAAAAAGAAATCCATTATGAATTTGTTTAGGCAGATCCTAAGAAACATAAGACTAATAAAATGTATTTTCAAAACAATAGAATGGCATATTTTGAGTTTGTAACGTCCAAATGAATGAAATCAATAGTTCATTATTTTGTTCATTAAATAGACAAGACACACCTACCCGATCACAGTCAACACACATATATTTTGTAGTAAGAATATAATGAAATATAACTGAATAAAACACAAATAATATTTTTCCCACGCAACTTGCGTCACTGCGACGTGTGGAACCGCTGTCATATAAAAAATGGTTGATATTTTGAACAAAGCCCAAGGCAAGCACATGCTTTTTTGATCCATGTTCCCTACCCTCAATCCGCTTTTTTTAGGGAGTAGGCGTAGGGTCTTACATTTGGTGGGATGCTAAATTGGCAGAAAAACGTGTAGGCTAATGGACACATACAGTACCAGAATGCCAAGAGTGTGCAAAGCTGTCATCAAGGGAAAGGATGGCTATTTAAAGAATCTCAAATATAAAATATATTTAGATTTGTTTAACCCTTTTTTGGTTACTACATGATTCCATATGTGTTGTTTCATAGTTTTGATGTCTTCACTATTATTCTACAATGTAAAAAAGAGTACAAATAAAGAAAAACCCTTGAATGAGTAGGTGTGTCCAAACTTTTGCCTGGTAGTGTAGTTAGTCATCACTTCTTGTAGGCTATTTGCTCTTGCTCTTGGTTTTCACTAAATGAACATGAACATGACATCCACTGCCCACTACTAACTGTACCATCGAATGGGCTGATGGAAATAGTGTGTGTTTTCAGTGCATGGACACTACATGTGGTACAGTATGTCCAACAGAAAACACAGAACACTGCTCAGACAGAGCCCTTCTCCTTTGATCTCATTGGCTGTTGTCTGTCAGTGGATTCTAGCGTGGAATCCGCGAGGGTTCTAAGGCATTGTTGGATTTGGAATGTGTGACTGTTCAGGCCAGTGGAAGCCTTGTTTATGGAATCTGCTGTGTGATTGTAGTGGTAACGGGCTTAGTTGAGCTTGGTGTTTGTGCAGAAGCTAGATAGCAGGGGCTGGAATAGGGCTATAGTTGGAGCCTTGGCATCCATTAGGAGCTCAATGTTGCAGTCCTTCCCACTCTGGGTTTCTGTCTTGTTCCTACTGCTGCATTGTAAATGTCTACACTACAGTAAAACTGTAGCATACGTACAGGCCAGTAGGGATTCTCTCTCGCTCCTGCTTTTCAATCGCTTTGTATTTACCTGTCGTCTCGCTGACCAGTGTGGTGAGTTTATGCATGATCGATATTCGGCTGGAGCGGGGAAGGACCTGCATTACCGAGATATGATGGAATAATAAAGCTGTCATCTCTGTGGTAAATGTGCCCTGGAAATGCATTGTGGCTGGAGAAGACAAAGGAAGCAACCAACGCTGTATTATGTAGGCACAGAGATAAACTGTAGCTTCACCAGGTCATTTATCTTACAGTGAGTTTATAAGGAAAATAGAAGTATATTGTGTGGAGAAATACAGAGCTATACAGTGGGGAAAAAAAGTATTTAGTCAGCCACCAATTGTGCAAGTTCTCCCACTTAAAAAGATGAGAGAGGCCTGTAATTTTCATCATAGGTACATGTCAACTATGACAGACAAATTGAGGAAAAAAAATCCAGAAAATCCCATTGTAGGATTTTTAATGAATTTATTTGCAAATTATGGTGGAAAATAAGTATTTGGTCATCTACAAACAAGCAAGATTTCTGGCTCTCACAGACCTGTAACTTCTTCTTTAAGAGGCTCCTCTGTCCTCCACTCGTTACCTGTATTAATGGCACCTGTTTGAACTTGTTATCAGTATAAAATACACCTGTCCACAACCTCAAACAGTCACACTCCAAACTTCACAATGGCCAAGACCAAAGAGCTGTCAAAGGACACCAAAAACAAAATTGTAGACCTGCACCAGGCTGGGAAGACTGAATCTGCAATAGGTAAGCAGCTTGGTTTGAAGAAATCAACTGTGGGAGCAATTATTAGGAAATGGAAGACATACAAGACCACTGATAATCTCCCTCGATCTGGGGCTCCACGCAAGATCTCACCCCATGGGGTCAAAATGATCACAAGAACGGTGAGCAAAAATCCCAGAACCACACGGGGGACCTAGTGAATGACCTGCAGAGAGCTGGGACCAAAGTAACAAAGCCAACCATCAGTAACACACTACGCCGCCAGGGACTCAAATCCTGCAGTGCGAGACGTGTCCCCCTGCTTAAGCCAGTACATGTCCAGGCCCGTCTGAAGTGCATTTGGATGATCCAGAAGAGGATTGGGAGAATGTCATATGGTCAGATGAAACCAAAATATAACTTTTTGGTAAAAACTCAACTCGTCATGTTTGGAGGACAAAGAATGCTGAGTTGCATCCAAAGAACACCATACCTACTGTGAAGCATGGGGTTGGAAACATCATGCTTTGGGGCTGTTTTTCTGCAAAGGGACCAGGACGACTGATCCGTGTAAAGGAAAGAATGAATGGGGCCATGTATCGTGAGATTTTGAGTGAAACCCTCCTTCCATCAGCAAGGGCATTGAAGATGAAACGTGGCTGGGTCTTTCAGCATGACAATGATCCCAAACACACCGCCCGGGCAACGAAGGAGTGGCTTCGTAAGAAGCATTTCACGGTCCTGGAGTGGCTCTAGCCAGTCTCCAGATCTCAACCCCATAGAAAATCTTTGGAGGGAGTTGAAAGTCTGTGTTGCCCAGCGACAGCCCCAAAACATCACTGCTCTAGAGGAGATCTGCATGGAGGAATGGGCCAAAATACCAGCAACAGTGTGTGAAAACCTTGTGAAGACTTACAGAAAACGTTTGACCTGTGTCATTGCCAACAAAGGGTATATAACAAAGTATTGAGAAACTTTTGTTATTGACCAAATACTTATTTTCCACCATCGTATGCCAATAAATTCATTAAAAATCCTACAATGTGATTTTCTGGATTTTTTTTCTCATTTTGTCTGTCATAGTTGACGTGTACCTATGATGAAAATTACAGGCCTCTCTCATCTTTTTTAAGTGGGAGAACTTGCACAATTGGTGGCTGACTAAATACTTTTTTTCCCCACTGTATATATCCCAAGTTTACCCTCACAGTTCTACCTTACTCTAGAGTCCTTTTTATTGTTCATCTAGACAAGACAGGTATGATACGTCTGGCATATTGAGTTGTCTCCTCAAAGCTTATATCAGAATTGAATATTAATGAGGAAATATTACAGTTTGGATAATAAACATGTAATAGAATCCCCCTAAATAGGCTACATACAATACAACAATACAAGTACTATATATTCACGTATAACAACAGAAATAACAGCATCCGTCAAGATAATGGACCTATATTTGTAAACAAGAAAAGCATTGTTGTCATTGTTTGGTGTGTGTCCCCCACTGTGCTCAGTGTGCTTAGAGAGGGTTATATATTACTGTGTTATTAACAGTGCTTCACAGTGGAAATATAGGTCAGTCTCTACATATCCAGACACTTTTTCTGACACTCTTGCCATGATCACAAATCCTGTTTAGAATAGCTTACTCATCATTTGTCAATGTTTAAGGTGGCTTATGAATCAATGCACAATCATTGTAAGAGAAAGGGATCATTGAGGAAAGGAAAGTTGAAGCTAGGGTTAGGGTTGAGCTGGGGTGTGGACATGAAGCTAGGGTTAGGGTTAGGGTTGAGCTGGGGTGTGGACATTAAGCTAGGGTTAGGGTTGAGCTGGGATGTTGACATGAAGCTAGGGTTAGGGTTGAGCTGGGGTGTGGACATGAAGCTAGGGTTAGGGTTAGGGTTGAGCTGGGGTGTGGACATGAAGCTAGGGTTAGGGTTAGGGTTGAGCTGGGGTGTGGACATGAAGCTAGGGTTAGGGTTAGGGTTGAGCTGGGATGTTGACGCTCCCTCCTCCCTCCCTCCCTCCCTCCCTCCCTCCCTCCCTCCCTCTCTCTGTTCCTCATCTCCCTCCCTCCCTCCTCTCTCTGTTCCTCATCTCTCTTTCTCTCCCCCTGCTCTCTCATATCTCCCTCTTCTTCTCTCATTCTCCCCCCTCCATCTTCAAGTTCTGTCCTATTTGGTTCTGTATGTTCATTGGTTGAATATCTATCTATAAGGGGAAATGGTAAGCCATTTACTGTTGTATTATGGGCTGTCAGGTTGCTGTGGTGATGCACATTAGATTCTAATGGAAGGAAAAATGTTCCAGGAGCCAAATCTCAGCTGGGATTTCATGGGTGTTATTTGCCCTGGGAGAGAAAGGGAGAAAATACTATTACTCCATCTGTATTGTTTATAGAAACAATGTGACAATGGCTGTCAGGAGGCTTTATACTCTCTACTCTATATTATACTATGATACACTACTGTATATATAAATATTGCATAACCTATTATACTTCATGTTTGAATCCGTGGAGCAATATACAGTTGAAGTCGGAAGTTTACATACACCTTAGCCAAATACAATTAAACTCAGTTTTTCACAATTCCTGACATTTAATCCTAGTAAAAATTCCTTGTCTTAGGTCAGTTAGGATCACCACTTTATTTTAAGAATGTGAATTGTCAGAATAATAGTAGAGAGAATGATTTATTTCAGCTTTTATTTCTTTCATCACATTCCCAGTGGGTCAGAAGTTTACATACACTCAATTTG
>NC_059226.1:41438254-41500754 GCF_020615455.1 Coregonus clupeaformis
CAATTCACTCAATCTGCAATAAGTGTATTTTTGAAACTTCTGTATATGTTTTTCATGACAAGAATATCTACAATATGGCATGTTGTCTTGGCTACAGCCATTTTTTTACATAGGGTGTTGTCTCACCAAGAACAATCAACTGTGATGATGATGTCACCCATTGAATGAAATGACAATAACTGACCCTTGACCCTATGACAATGTATGTTCTTTAGCCGTCACTATTCTTGTTCAAAATCAATGTTTTGGCTCCTTTGTGTCCATTGTTAGACCATGCATTGATTCTAGCCCGTGGAGCTTAAGTCCATGTTGTGATTTTGATTCCAACTGTGTTGGCCTTAATTCTTCATCTCAGACCCTGTTAGATTATGTCCCTACAAGACCAAAACAAAGCTGCTTATACATAAGTAATATAACACATATATTAGACATTGTTGTTAAACCTGTCTATTTATCTGTGGCATGAAAAAAAAAAAGTGTAATTAAATAAAAGAATGCGGTCATATCACAGAGGTTGGTGACAGTTTTAGTTTCAGGGAGGAAAGACTTTTCTCTGTCTAAGAAGATGGAGGAGAAACCATATGAACTATGAAATGTCTTCACTGCATACAGATGTAGGATGTTCATTTGATCACCCTGTTGCAGGATAACTTTCCTGCATTGTAGGACATTTTCAACTTGTAGTGTATTTGAGGTTAAAAAAGGCTTCTGAAGTTTTGTCATTTCCACTTTGATTTTCCTTTACATCAACCCCTAGAAAATGTCCATTAATTAGGATCCACATGATACTTCACATTTCCTGTTGCTGCAGGATTATTTTCCTGCTGTAGCAAACTGGCTCAAATAAAGATCCTACAGCCATAGCTCTCAGAAATCTCCGTCCTAAGATGTGAGGAATGTGGCAGTACATTGAGAATACTCAAGCTACTTGCAGCGTTTTCAGCCTTCTAGCCTTTTATCTCCATCAGGCTAAGAAGCTGTAGTTAGTGAGGAATATAGGAAGACATTCCAGTTACAAAAGAGTTTATGGCTAGAAGGATATAGGGATTTTCCACTAAGAAGTTATACTGAACATGATAGTGGCCTTGGTTGTACCTTTGGTAACTTTGATGGTAACGTCCATGGTGTGAGAGACAGTTCAGCTTAGTCATCACCAAGCCTCACTGGTTCACGTCTCATGACTTTGTCATATAGGGAAGTGAAATCATGAAAGGTTCTAGAAACCTCTGACCTAATCTTTTGAACTGAAATGAACTGGTCTGGTGATGTGGAACAGGCTACGTCCACAAGCAGACTGTTCACTAGTGTTACTCAAGGCAACATGTTTATTATTGTAACTGTGTTAACAAAGGGATATTGTTGTTTTCCTGTGGGATGACTGGGTTTAAGGCATGACTGTTTAAGTCAAGCGCTGGCTAAAGCTTAGCATGGTTTGAATTATTTGATCCGGATAATCCTGTAGAGGAATGCATTCTAAAGGCTGAACATTTTGTTTTTGGTAGAAGCAGAAATATATTGAAAGAAATGTATTGCATATATTATTCCATCTGCTCAATAGTGTGTTTGTGTGTTTTTGTGTGTAGTTTACCACTAGGTGCATCCATGTGAATGAAGATCACAATAGTCCTCTCCTCTGTCTCCACCCCATGTTTCCTTTACCTCCCAACACCATACCAAACCTCAGTCTAGCTCCTGTTTCCTTTACCCAGCACCATACCAAACCTCAATCTAGCTCCGGTCTCCAGTCATTTAGCTTCACATTGATCTCTCACTGCACCAGTTAGCCAAGACAATACGCCCCCTATTCCCGATGTAGTGTACTGCTTTTGACCAGGGGCTATAGGGCTCTGGTCAAAAGTAGTGCACTATATAGGGAATAGGGTGCTATTTGGGACGCTGATCACTCTCTCCCCAGCCGTCCCCTAACCCACAGCCCCTCAATCAGTTGTTCAATGTCCTTGACCTTGACTTTGTGTTGTTGTGTTTTCTCGCTCCAGGCTCCTGATCCACTGCAGAGCCCCAGTCCCAGGACCACCATAGAAGCTACCGCAGTATGAACCGAGCTTTCAACAGGAGAAAAGGTAACAGCTCACTGTATTCATTGAGTGCATCTGAAAGGGCACCATGTTTCCTATGCCTACACAGCCCTGTCTTTTGAAAGTATGTTGACCTAAAGTCAGGTTGACCTCAAGTACTTAACCACTGGGTAAGACCTGGTTGAATCAATGTTGTTTCAACGTCATTTAAATTAAATTCAATGTGATGACGTTGAATCAAAGTGGAAAACTGCCTTTGCAAAAAGAAATCAACGTAAGGGAATTTCATTTTTTTTTTGTCCAACTTTTAACCTAAATCCAGTCTGAATTTTTGGGGTTGATTTCACGTTGAAATTAGGTCTGTGTCCAGCGGGTGGAGACATTTCATGTTGTAGTTCTTTATGCAATTTAAGGGTTAATCACAGAACATAAAGTAGAGGCAATTTGTACCTACCTACAATTTCATTCCTGATGAACAAATGTCTCAATCCTCTCATCTCTTCATTAGTATCTCTTTCTCTTTCTCTGGTCGTGCCTACATTTGACACTTACATGCGACTTCTGCTATCAGAATACGAAGCTCACATTTGAAAAAACGGGTCTAAATGCACAAAAATTGCTTTGTGGTCTGATTGTGTTCAGATCTGTCTGACCACTTCAGGAGGTGGTCAGGGATGCATTATGTGCAGATTTCTCCTCAGTCTGGACGCAATCAGGCTACCGAAAGCGCATAGAGTGGGCGACATCATCAGCACTCCTCCCCAAATCTCCGAAACGCGTGTTTTGCTCGGTTGGAATTCCATGATCAGAATACAAAGCTGCATGAACTGTCAAGTCTAGACACGACCTCTCTCTCTCTCT
This sequence comes from Coregonus clupeaformis, assembly GCF_020615455.1. Classification (NCBI taxonomy): domain Eukaryota; kingdom Metazoa; phylum Chordata; class Actinopteri; order Salmoniformes; family Salmonidae; genus Coregonus; species Coregonus clupeaformis. The sequence goes on from NC_059226.1 coordinate 41,441,152, forward strand.
CTCTCTCTCTCTCTCGGTTCGTCTCTCTCTCTCTAGGCATGGCTGGATACATCTGTCAGTGGGCTGATACAGGTGTCTCTGACCTGATGTTTTATCAGACTAGTGACTTTCCTCCTTTCCTAATATGCATGCATATACGCCGCCTCTGGCCTCCGATGCTCCACAATTACCACACCACCAACGTCTGCCCAGAGTTTATCTCACTTAGTAGACGCAGCAGTAGCTGGGTTTGGTGGTCTGAATATTTCATTAGGATGCTGTGAGGAACATTATATTCTGTTGTGTCAACCCCACTCTACAAATGCCCCCTCACTTTCCTGCTACTGCTTTTAAACATGCATAATAATGTGTATGTACTGGATCATAAAGCAGTCTCTACCCATCCATCCAGTTAGTACTCACCCCCATTGTGTTGACAGTATTTCCAGGATTAGTTAGCAGACACATTGTTACTCTCCCACAGTCTCATTTTATGTTACACGCTTTTGTTTTCTTTTATTGTTCATTTTTTCCATTTGTGATGTCTCCTATCTACATCTCAGAGACAGATTTACATGTAGACCATCTGATGCCACTATAGGCCCTGGTCAAAAGTTGTGCACTATATAGGGAATAGGGTCTCATTTGGGACGCTGTGTCTTTACAGCCTTTCCTGTTGGTCGTAAAATGTAGAGACACATTGGCACTGAATGTGATTTAATCAAGGTGAATGAAAAAAAGATAGTATTTTCTGAGAACTATTCATTAGGAGTGGCTGTTCAATCCATACCTGGTAGTTAGTGTGTGTTATCAGCGTCAAAGTGAGATAGTTAGGATCCATGGAGCTGTGGGCTATCCTCCAGAAACACACATACTGGACGTCTTTTCTCTATCTCTGAACCACAAACACCACTCTCTGGCTTCCCCATTATGTTAATTTGCATTACATTAATGAACATTCCAGATCAACTTCCAGACCCCCAAATACTACCTTATGCATCCCTCTATATGGAGGTTACACTAACACTACCTGATGTCTCCCTCTATATGGAGGTTACACTAATACTACCTGATGTGTCCCTCTATATGGAGGTTACACAAATACTACCTGATGTATCCCTCTATATGGAGGTTACACTAATACTACCTGATGTATCCCTCTATATGGAGGTTACACTAATACTACCTGATGTGTCCCTCTATATGGAGGTTACACTAATACTACCTGATGTATCTCTCTATATGGAGGTTACACTAATACTACCTGATGTATCCCTCTATATGGAGGTTACACTAATACTACCTGATGTATCCCTCTATATGGAGGTTACACTAATACTACCTGATGTATCCCTCTATATGGAGGTTACACTAATACTACCTGATGTATCCCTCTATATGGAGGTTACACTAATACTACCTGATGTATCCCTCCTATATGGACATCATGGGAAAATCTAAAGAAATCAGCCAAGACCTCAGAAATAGAATTGTAGACCTCCACAAGTCTGGTTCATCCTTGTGAGCAATTTCCAAATGCCTGAAGGTACCACTTTCATCTGTACAAACAATAGTATGCAAGTATAAACACCATGGGACTACGCAGCCGTCATACCGCTCAGGAAGGAGACGCGTTCTGTCTCCTAGAGATGAACGTACTTTGGTTCAAAAAGTGCAAATCAATCCCAGAACAACAGCAAAGGATCTTGTGAAGATGCTGGAGGAAAAAGGTACAGAAGTATCTATATCCACAGTAAAACGAGTCCTATATCGACATAACCTGAAAGGCCGCTCAGTAAGGAAGAAACCACTGCTCCAAAACCGCCATAAAAAAGCTAGACTACGGTTTGCAACTGTACATGGGGACAAAGATCGTACTTTTTGGAGAAATGTCCTCTGGTCTGATGAAACAAAAATAGAACTGTTTGGCCATAATGACCAGAGTTTTGTTTGGAGGAAAAAGGGGGCTGCTTTCAAGCCGAAGAACACCATTCCAACCGTGAAGCACGGGGGTGGCATCATCATGCTGTGGGGGTGCTTTGCTGCAGGAGGGACTAGTGCACTTCACAAAATAGATGGCATCATGAGGAAGGAAAATTATGTGGATATATTGAAGCAACATCTCAAGACATCAGTCAGGAAGTTAAAGCTTGGTCGCAAATGGGTCTTCCAAATGGACAGTGACCCCAAGCATACTTCCAAAGTTGTGGCAAAATGGCTTAAAGACAACAAAGTCAAGGTACTGGAGTGGCCATCACAAAGCCCTGACCTCAATCCTATAGAAAATCTGTGGGCAGAACTAAAAAAGCGTGTGCGAGCAAGGAGGCCTACAAACCTGACTCAATTACACCAGCTCTGTCAGAAGGAATGGGCCAAATTTCACCCAACTTATCGTGGGAAGCTTGTGGAAGGCTACCCGAAACGTTTGACCCAAGTTAAACAATTTAAAGGCAATGCTACCAAATACTAATTGAGTGTATGTAAACTTCTGACCCACTGGACTGTGATGAAAGAAATAAAAGCTGAAATAAATCATTCTCTCTACTATTATTCTGACATTTCACATTCTTAAAATAAAGTGGTGATCCTAACTGACCTAAAACAGGGAAGTTTTACTAGGATTAAATGTCAGGAATTGTGAAAAACTGAGTTTAACTGTATTTGGCTAAGGTGTATGTAAACTTCCGACTTCAACTGTATGTGTATGTATGTATGTATGCATGTATATGTGTGTATATATTTATATATATATATATATATATGTGTGTGTGTGTGTGTATATGTGTATATATGTGTATGTATATATGTGTATGTATGCGAGAGAAAAAAAACATATGGGGGATTGGAAGTGATGCAGACAATTACATTGATAGAAGTTACAATCTATCTGCACTATTAATGCTGATCTACCCCCCCCCAAAAAAGAATTAATAAAAAATAAATACTACCTGATGTATCCCTCTACATGGAGGTAAAATCTGTATTCTCTCTCTGGGTGACCTTTCAGTAATCCCCATGGTTCTGTATGGAATATGGAAGGAAGACTTGAGCACATGGGGAGCAATGGCCTTTGAGATGGGAACTCAACTCAGTGGGGCCACTGGTCTAATGCCAATGCTAAAAATGGCTATGTTTATGCTTACCTGTTATGTGAAGGTTAACATAGAGATAGGACTAATCATTGATGACATGTTGATAACTCCTGATACAAGATACTAGTTCCTCTTCTTGTTGGTGCTTTAATGAAGATTAACAGAATCACAGCAAATGCATCATTGGGTTTCGATTGTCAATGTTACCTATATTTATATAATTTATTGTTTGTTGTACCATCACTTTGTTTATCTAATTATGTAGCTTGTAGATGCTGCAGACACTTTCTGGGGGAGAGGAACCCGGTGCAGAGCTGTTCTAATCCTGTATCTGTTTTAAGGCTTGGATGGCAAAGCATGTTTAAAACTGAAACAAATATGTTACTTTTCTGTGTCAAATTTCAATACATTTATGTATGGTTTTAACCTTAATTAATTTGTTTGTTTCAGATAAATCTGGAGGGATGACACCCCCTGAGGCTTTGGCCAAGAATTACATAGCGTACAATGTCAAGGTAGGATCTTCTAATTAAACTTCTGTCTGCGTTGAGCTCACAGAGGTGAAGAGCACCATCTGCTGGACAGAAAATGATGTGCCGTTTTATCCTGTTGCAGTTCCTTGGAGTAACAGAGGTTGACCAACCAAAAGGCACAGATGTCGTAAGGGTGGCTGTGAGAAAGCTAAAGGTATGTTCCTAAGACATTCCCACAGTACTCAAACAATTCTATGATTTCATAACGTACTGTTTGACGTTTCAATCCTGCAGTTCCAAAGGCATATCAAGAAATCAGAGGGACACAAAACACCGAAGGTGGAGCTGCAGGTATCCATCTACGGAGTGAAATTATTAGACCCCAAGACCAGAGTAAGTCCACTGTGAAGACGTTCAACTAAGGTCCTTATAATAGGCCAGAACCTTTGGGTCATTTGTAAAGAATAAACTCACCAAGCAGTCAGCCCTTACTAAAGCTGTCCCTGTCTTTGTCTTAATGTTTTTCTTTATTAGTAGCATTAGATATAGCTCATTTATCTTCATTCATTTTAGGATGTGCAGCACAACTGTCAGCTTCATAGGATATCCTTCTGCGCGGACGACAAAACAGACAAGAGGATATTCACCTTCATCTGCACAGAGCCAGAGACCAAAAAACACATCTGTTATGTGTTCGACAGTGAAAAATGTGTAAGAAAGAAAATATAATTTAGTGTTTGTGTATTTCATTTGTTTTATATGGATTCTTTAGAGGTTATAATAACCTTATATGAACCTTAGATGTAAATGTATCAAACGTTAGTCCATAGTATGAGGTCACTGTGGTTTGGTAGCACTAATGAATTTATCCTAACTAGTTGTTTCAGGTTTAAAGAGATGTTAGAGGTTTTGTATACCTTTAAGCTAGTAGTTCTGAAAATAGCGGTCAAGAGCGAAAAACGGTCCCCGAAAACTGTGTACTATGTTATATATGTGCAACACGTCAAAGGGTACATTCACCAGATGTTTAAGGATACCCATGATGCACTGGATTGCAGGCAGAGGAGATCACCTTCAGCATTGGTCGAGCATTTGACCTGGCATACAGGAAGTTCCTGGAGTCTGGCGGGAAAGACGTGGAGGTGAGGAAACAGATCATCAGTCTGCAGAAAAGAGTAAGTCTGCATTCCTTTTACAGTGTACTACTTTAGATCAGAGCCCCACGGTGCACTATTGAATCATGGGGAATGTAGTGCCACATCCTGAGATAACTAGTGCATGAAAAATGCATGACAAAATGTGACCTCTTCGATCATGCTCTTGACTTGTGTTTGTTGACTTTAGATTCTGGAACTGGAAACTGAAAATTCCAAGTTGAAAGATCGACTTCAAGATCTAGAGGATCACATGGCAGATTGTCAAGGCTCGCCGGTAAATTGGAGGATTAGCTACTAATCCAACAGTCTCCATGCTTGTTCTGTTTCTGTCTCACACTAAGCGCTAGAAATGTCCGCCTTAACAATAGCTTACCTTACTTTCTGACATCAGTGATAACAAATCTCTACCCCTGTTTCTTCTTTCTCTGGCTGATTTCTCCTCAGCTTTTGCATTTGAACTCTTCTAATGAGGCCCACATGCTGCCGAGTCCCTCGTCTATGTTCTGGGGTGACAGTGTCAGCCTGAACGCCCTTTCCTTTCTAGAGATGTCCTCTGTGGCTCTAACCCCAGCCAGCTCTCCAGACTCCAGCATCTCCGCTGGTCTACTAACCCCTCCACCCACTAAACCTGCCCAGCCCAGGCTACCGCTGCATAATGGATGCTGCTTACCTCGCCCGCGAGTAAATAACTACCTCTCTCTCTTTTTGCTTTTCCTTACTACAGTACACTGCTAGAAGAAATTGTGCTATATAGAAGCAAAAGGGTTCTATGGCTCACTTCATATACAAAGGTTATATAGAATCACAGAAGCGCCCTTATTTTTAGAAAGTGTAGAACGTAGGTCTATGTCTCTCTTTCCCTCGCTTTATCTGTAACTCTTTGTCTCTGTCTCTCTGTCTCTCTCTGTATCTCTCTCTCGGTCTCTCTCTCTCGGTCTCTCTCTCTGTCTCTCTCTGTGTGTGTTTGGTGTTGGTTTTATAACTGTAGCCTTAGTATAACATTCAGCTGCCATTCAACATCTTTGTATTTCGTTGTTCTCTCCCCTCAGGCATGGAGCACCATATCCAGACCTCCCCCCACGGACGTTTTCGACATGGTTCCATTCTCCTCAGGGTCTCCTATGGCAAGGAAACCTGCCATCAATGGGTCCTCTCCTCCTCCTCCTCCCTCCTTTTCCCCTCCTCCACCTCCTCCACATGTTTCCCTGAAAGAGAGAGGTGACTACTCTGCTGCACTACACTCTTTTTTACATTATGTCGTAATGAAATTGATTGATAAACTGCTGTATTGGTATTTATGCAATTACATACAAGTTGTTCAATTAACAATTGCACACATACAGTATGCTGATTCAACTCCTGTCTTCTCTCGCTCCCTCATCCTTCCATCTCTCCCCTCCATCAGGAACAGATATTTTTGGGGCGGAGTCTTTTGATCCGTTCGTCTGCAACACAACAGCCTTTCCTCCTGACGTCCAATCTAAGCTGGATGAAATGCAGGTGTGTACATTCACTGTAGGAACAGCAGTGTTTCTTGAGCTAGGCTTTGTAATGCTCATATATTTACATTAATAAGAGGCATATTACTTATAACGTCAAAGTACACAGGCATATTATGTGCTCAGTCATTGGTGTAAATAATAGCATTGCCTCTGAACAAATATAGAGCACTCTACCATTATGCTGATTTAGATCAAATACTGTATACTCTGGCTGGGATCCAATCGACATGGATTCTGCCTTTTAGAATGGGGCACAGCCTTTGTTTCCTGGTAAATATAAATAAATAATATGCCATTTAGCAGACGCTTATAAAAGTCATGCGTGTTTTTTTTTGTGTATGGGATCTGGTCATCAGTAGTAGGAGTCTCTCAGAACAGTGATGACGAATTTATAGTTGATCTTACTACCATCCCTTAATAGCATATATTAAGTATATAATCTAACTAGATAATGAACCTACAGTTAATCTAGCTACATATTATAATCTAACTAGATTATAACCTACTCTAACCTACAGTATATAATCTAACTAGATGATGAACCTACAGTTAATCTAGCTATATATTATAATCTAACTAGATTATAACCTACTCTAACCTACAGTATATAATCTAACTAGATGATGAACCTACAGTTAATCTAGCTATATATTATAATCTAACTAGATTATAACCTACTCTAACCTACAGTATATAATCTAACTAGATGATGAACCTACAGTTAATCTAGCTATATATTATAATCTAACTAGATTATAACCTACTCTAACCTACAGTATATAATCTTATTCTCTCCCTCTCTCTCTTCACTGTGCAGCGTCAGCGACGGTTAGTTTACTCTCATCTATATGTATGCATCTGAATGCTTCACAATCCACAATGCCCATCACATCTTTTTTTTCCATTAAAAATGCATTCACATTTTCACTGAGGTCTGCCTCTGTTTGAATGTTTGCATCACTCATAAAAATCTATGATGTACATACAGGCAAACTGTCATACATACAGTATGATTGTAGCCTACCATGTTTGCTACCAGCCTGCTGGTGCTAGCCCTACTAATTTCCTATCAATTAGCCATCATTTTGATTTTGTCATAATATAGATGAAGTATAGTCCTGAATTGAAAAGCAAGGTTTATTGAGAATCTCAATTGAGATTGTGTCTGGGAAACTGCCCCGTAATTACAGTGTTATTCATCATTATATAGGACACACTGCTCTAGACTTCTGTAGTGTCTGGTTGGATCACTGACCTGTATGTTCATTTATTTGTTGTGTGTTTCTGAAGGAGGGGTTCAATATGGGACTAACCCTGGAGGGCACCATCTTCTCTCTGGACCCAGTGGACAGTCGCAGCTGACCACAATGCAACCAGAACATGGACAGTTGATGCTGACCCCAACGCAACCCTAACATGGACAGTTGATGTTGACCCCAATGCAACCCTAACATGGACAGTTGATGTTGACCCCAATGCAACCCTAACATGGACAGTTGATGCTGACCCCAACGCTTTCCTTTCCTTTTGTAGACATGAGGATTCATTGGTAAATAAGTATTTTTATGAGAAAACAATTCTGGGACTATACGTCTTTCTATATGCATTTATTTAAATGGAGACCAATGTCATGATAAATGCACTGCAGTATATTACTATTTTTGTACCCCAAAAAATAAAATCGATGTGTAATTTTTTTTGGGGATGAGTTCATTGCTTTTGCGATTTTTGTCATTCGGATTATTGTACAGTCATTAAAATGTGATTAGTGGTTGATGAGATTGGAAGAGCATTAGCTCATCATTGACTTAATCTCATTTTATAGATGCATGCCCTGCCTCGCACTTTAACAAATATTTTTCTGTATAATTTTGCACCAGGAAGCACTTTTAAAATGACCTTTTACCCTTTCTTTTCATTGTTATTCGTCGATAAACTTTGTAGCGGTATTGTTAGAGAGGGGTACAGATATTTATTCGGGCGGCAGGCAGGTATTAAGGAAAAGAAGAGGATAGAAAGAGGACTGCTACCAGACACACACACATCAGCAGAAGAGACGGCCTACCTAGAGGGTAGCCTGTTTGCCAGATATCCTTTCTCTCCACTGGCTAAGACACACCATATAAAACATATGTTACAGCACAGGACGTAACCCAACCAATAATACCTCATACAAGAATAATGGCAGAGCAATTCAAAAGGCAACTTCATAGAAACAATTGACATGAAAGAACCCAGTCATAAACCTTTAGAGAATTTTCAATATTCTGTATTACCTCTCAGTGGAGGAGTGAGGGGGGTATGAATGGGTGTGTGTGGGTGTGTTCATAGACAAACAAAGGCCTTAAAATGTCCAAAAATCTTCTTGGCCTAATGTCAATAGTCCCACACAAAACCAATACAGTTCAAACAATAATAAATAAACAAATTCAAGCAACCTTCCTTTAACTAAAATGTCAAACAGTCCTACGGTGCATTAATAGTTCACCAAAGCACTGAACATAAAAGAGAGCAATTATTTCAGTGTAAAGCAAAGAGAGCAATTATTTCAGTGTAAAGCACTGAAGAAAGAGTTATGCCCTGTGTACACTAGCATGCGGTAAACTCCCGCATGCCCCTTCAGCCGCCTTGAGTGGCTCAATTGTTGGCGTGCTGGCAGCATTTGGCAGCATATAGCAGCTAGTTCGATTGTGCGTCAAGAAATCAGCATAGCTAGTTTGTATGAAGGTCTGGTTATTCACAGGTAAATAGTAATCTGCTCTAAATCGTTCTGGTAACAACCAAACCTTGCTGCCCTGTTTCCAATCATCCACATGGCTGGGAGAACCTTTTCAAGTAAGTGAATACATTTCAAAAATATAAAACAAACAATGTATTATTAGCTAACTAGCTACAGTGCAGGCTAACTCAAATGAGCTGCTAACGTAGCTAACTAGTTATCTAGCCAACTTTACATACTGTATAGATAGCTAGCTAAGTTCATTAAATTTTACCAGCTACCTAACTTAATATTAGCTAGCTATCTTGATATATTTATCACTGTAAAAAACAAACTCCAAATGCATTTGTAGGTAGCTAGCTAACAGCCGTGGAGGAGGGTGAAAGGATAGCAGCCCCATCTGTCAAAGTGAGAGAGTAGGCTATTCTCGATAGGGCAGGTACTTTTGTGTAGTTCCAGTCCCTAGAAGTGAGGACAGTGAACATAATATTCAGTGCTGTATAATTTAGTCTGTTTCTTGTGTGGTTTTCTGTCCTCAGATACAGAGAGCTGTGAAAGCCTGTCTGCAGATGAAGAGGTCCCAATGAAAAGCAGTTGTTCTCAGTCCTGGTCCTGGGGACTCAAAGGGGTGCACATTTTTGTTTTTGCCTTAGCACTACACAGCTGATTCAAATGATCAAGTCATCATCAAGCTTCAAGTGGTATTTATGTATTCATTTGTGACGCTATCCTTGATATGATCCTTCTATTGTCACATGCTACACATGCACATATTTATCCAATGTTATCATGATTTGTTATTATACTTTAGTAATCCACAATGACCTGGTGATGTAAAAGTCTAATAATGACATTATCTTCCATATTCCTACAGATACCTTTTAACTGGAGATTCCTTCAAAACGATTGCCTACAGTTACCGTGTATGGCACTGAAAGGCTTGTTGTTTAAAACCAGTTAAATGTAATAATAATAATAAATGTAACTAAGTGTGATTGAAAATGTCATTTACGTAATCCCCCAAAATAATAATTTATCATAAGAGGGCCATAAACAAGAAAAAGTAATGCTGCAAACTCAAAGAAAGGTTAACATTTCACCTTTCTGGTAAAAATAGTTATAAATTGCTTAAGTGTAGTCCCTTTTGAGGACTTTTGTAGTTCCTATTCAACAGAACTGTATGAATAAGGCTCAAAATGACATATGCTTTCTAAATATAGCATAATCAAATTATAAAACCACTAACTATTAGATTTCACCTTATAACTGTAAAATGCATATTTGTATGTTTAGTGTTAGAGAAAATGTGAATATTTTCTAAAGGTCTCTCTTGATCAAAAAGTCTGCCCCCATCGTCTCACAGAGCTCTAGCTTGGCTTCCTGAACTCATTAGGAGCCTATCAACAACAGCCTGAACAACAAGCCTGAACAACAAGCCTATAAACAGCCTGAACAACAAGCCTATCAACAACACGCCTATAAACAGCCTGAACAACAAGCCTATAAACAACAGCCTGAACAACAAGCCTGAACAACAAGCCTATAAACAGCCTGAACAACAAGCCTATAAACAACACGCCTATAAACAGCCTGAACAACAAGCCTGAACAACAAGCCTATAAACAGCCTGAACAACAAGCCTATAAACAGCCTGAACAACAAGCCTAAACAACAAGCCTGAACAACAAGCCTATAAACAGCCTGAACAACAAGCCTATAAACAGCCTGAACAACAAGCCTGAACAACAAGCCTGAACAACAAGCCTATAAACAGCCTGAACAACAAGCCTGAACAACACACCTATAAACAGCCTGAACAACAGCTTGAACAGCCAGCCAATAAACAACAGCCTGAACAACAAGCCTATCAACAACAGCCTGAACAACAAGCCTATTGATCGAATACTGCTCCCTTCAGGGGTCAACGTCTCGGTAGGTTATTTATATTTTTGGGGGGTTGTAATAGGGTTGTCTTAGACCTATGGGTTAGATAAAGTGAGCTATTTTGGGGTGTTTTTTAAGTATATAGTTATTATAGTGGGTTATAGTGGGTTAGGATAGTAGGGTAGTATGAGTACTATAGCATCATAGTTTTAAGCTTTCAATGTTTAAGTTTGAACATTGTAATAGTTCTGCACCAGTGATTTCAATTTAGAATGTTTAAAGTCTGCGTTCAGCAATTGAAATAAATGGTGGTACAGAAAGCTCTATGGTTTTAAAAGTATAAATGGGAGCATATTGAAGCTACATAAGATGAGCCAGTATGCACATTTCAATGTTGGTTTGGTGTTTGTAGCCTAAACGCTTTTTAGAGAAGTGGTGAATCCAAAAATTTACCATTGTGGCCTATGGAGTCTTTATGCACATTTTAAATGGTTAGAGTTTAAAAAAAGTATAAACAGTATTAAAACTCTTTTGACAAGCAACTTAAGTTGAGTCAGACTGCACCATTTAAAGTTGGTTTGGTGTTTGTAGCTTAAACAGTTGAAGACTAGGTGAATTTAAGTGAGACCATCCTTTTACTCTCTTCAAACCATTGTCTACTACACTGCTCTCATCACCCCACAGGGGATCATCGACACGGCTGATTAGCCATCCTCAGAAGACCACTTCCAGAACGAGTGAAAGTAAACAGACAGTAAACAGACGACTAAGAAGAAGGACATTGTGACCTCTTGTGGACAATCTAAGCCTTACATCTGAGCCTTACATCTAAAAGGCCATCCGAAAAGAGAAGGCCCAATCGACCCCTTCCCAAAAAGGCCAGTGTCCAACAGAGACGACAAAGACAAACACGTAAATACATGCATTACTTCTTACCAAACGGGCGGCAGTTCTGGCAAAGTATTAGGATTACTATGAGTTTAGGCCCATGTGTATCCAAGTGTTTCTCTCGCTCTCTCTTTAACTCGCCATCTTTTGTAACAAGTGTCATATTGTGTTAGTCTGCTAGGAACCCGTTTTCATTGTATTACGTTTCTAATCCCTACCTATACTGTGTATGTGTTTGTATCTTGTGTTATAATTTTTATTAGTTAGTAAATAAATAATTTAATCAATTTGTGGGGTACGGAATGATCAGTAAGACCCGGGTTCAGTGCAGACTGAAAGCCTATGACTTTCAGAATGAGACTGATATGAGGTAAGGAGGAGGAGGAGAGTTGTCATGGGTTAGTTCAAGTGAGTTATTTTAGTGTGGTTTGTCGGTGTGGAATCAGGATCCACTCTGTTCAGTATGGCAAGGAGTGACATGATAACTTGTTCATGCAGGTTTTTACCTAAATATTTATCTCAAGCTATCTTCAGAGGTGTCAATCAAGGCAGACCATGTTGAACCGAACCTTTGCTTTCACTTGCTGTGACACAAAAGGCTGTCCCACAGTAGATGCTCATCATTCATGTTGTCGCCCTAACACGGAAGTGGGACATACTGTGCAGCACTACAGGCTACTACAGATCATCGGTTGAATTTACACAGAAGCCTCACGACATCACAACAGAGAGAAAGAGCTTAAAGTAAGTTCATATTTGTCATAGGGTCAATATCAAAAGGAGGGGGTATTCACAACCTGGTCTCAGAGCATTTCGTATTATTCTGTACGTATATAACCAAAACACTCAATTAGCATGATATGTTCCGTTTCGTACTGTATGTATTAAATTGTGGATATCCATCACCCATTTCGTATGATATGTTACGAATTACAATTCGTATTATATGTTCAGATTTAGCTAAATGTACAATACGTTACGTATCTGCAAAATGTAATAAATGTTACACATTTTCAAAACATATGATATGCTACGAATTCTAGCTAGGTGCCTAATGTTAGCTAGCTGGCTAATGTTAGCTAGGCTAGGACTTAGGGTTAAGGTTAGGGTTAAGTTTATGAGTTAGGTTAATGGGTTAAGGTTAACGTTAGGGGAAGGGTTAGCTAACAGTATGAAAAATGTATGCACTCACTAACTGTAAGTCGCTCTGGATAAGAGCGTCTGCTAAATGACAAAAAAATTAATAAATGCTAAGTATTTGCAAAGTAACTAAAAAGTAGTAAGTAGTTAAAGTTGCTAATTAGCTAAAACGCTAAAGTTGTACATGATGAGATTCAAACTCGCAACCTTTGGGTTGCTAGACATTCGCGTTATATGCCTACCCATCCACCTCAACCAACCACCCCTACTTTTGTTATTGCCTTAAGTAACCTTCTGTCTTATGTAACCATACCAAACGTAACATATCATACTAATTTGAGTGTCCCGGATTTACATTTACTATGTTACCTCTAGTCTATGAGACCAGGCTGGTATTCAGGGTGGGTACACATTTTTATTGGATTAAATAATTTAATTGTGATTAATTGTCAGAAATCATGAATTGATTGTGGGCAAAAGTTGTCTTGATCTTAATGTTTTGCCAAGAGAAATTGTAGTTGAATTCAATCGTTTTTAATTTGTATTCCCCAAATGGAATTGAATGCATACTTGCACTTTATGATTAAAACATTTCATGAATAGGCCTATTGCATTCAGGTTAAAATGTATATTTTAATGTAAGGCTATTAAAACAGCCTATCAAAATTATGATGAATATTAAATGTATTACATTTAATTAAATCTATTGAAAATGAAAGCATTGGTATATTACATTTGAACAGGTTTATGTTAGATATTATTAATGTTCCCTCTAATTTGGTAGTGAGCAAATTTCAGGTCTGCTGAGCGCAAACTTGAAAGTTGTGAAAATTCTGTGCAACTTCCAGCGCACGTTTACTGTAAACACTGAGGCTGTAACCGCTTTAAGTTACAGTTTTAACAGTGGCCAAGTAGGCATTGTGCTCTTGTAAGAAGGAATCACTCCCCTATTGCTGACTATAAATGATCTATAACTGGGCTAATAAGTCACTATCTAGCAAAGGATGTGAACAAAATATGCACCAGGCTACATGCCGCTCTCGCTTTGATCTCAAAACAAGCACATCTACATCAACCGCTCACGCTATCACAGATCCATATATGGCAATAGTCTATTTGCATATAGGCCTACTGCAGCTCTCATTGTTTATGCCGCTCCCATGTGTGTAGAGCGCGTGCTGAGTCGAGCCTGTCAAATCAAATCAAATCAAATCAAATCAAATGTTATTTGCCACATGCGCCGAATACAACAGGTGTAGACATTACCATAAAATGCTTACTTACAGCCCTTAACCAACAATGCATTTATTTATTTAGTTGAGGTAGTTGAGGTAATATGTACATGTGGGTAGAGTTAAAGTGACTATGCATAGATAATAAACAGAGTAGCAGCAGCGTAAAAGATGGGGTGGGGGTGGGGGGGCAGTGCAAATAGTCCGGGTAGCCATGATTAGCTGTTCAGAGTCTTATGGCTTGGGGGTAGAAGCTGTTGAGAAGCCTTTTGGACCTAGACTTGGCGCTCCGGTACCGCTTGCCGTGCGGTAGCAGAGAGAACAGTCTATGACTAGGGTGGCTGGAGTCTTTGACAATTTTGAGGGCCTTCCTCTGACACCGCCTGGTATGAGGTCCTGGATGGCAGGGAAGCTTGGCCCCAGTGATGTACTGGGCCGTACGCACTACCCTCTGTAGTGCCTTGCGGTCGGAGGCCGAGCAGTTGCCATACCAGGCGGTGATGCAACCAGTCAGGACGCTCTCGATGGTGCAGCTGTATAACTTTTGAGGATCTGTGGACCCATGCCAAATCTTTTCAGTCTCCTGAATAGAATCCTACTCCGATGCTTTCTGCCTACAACAAAATCTCTTGCATAGTTCGTTTTGTTTCGGTATGTCGCATTGAAAGTGGCTAATATTGTGTTGATTAGATCACAATTGCCACAGTAAAGGGAAACGTTGATAGATCTACCGCTCAGATTTTTTTGTAAACATGACTTACATGTTTTTATATTTCAACATTTGATGTAGGCTATATGATCCCACCAGTAATAGAGCCTTTGTTGTATTACTTTTGAGGCACAGCTGAGTCAGCATACAATTAAATAATTTGCTTATTTGCATTGGACTGGGCTGATGGTGCCTGCATCTGATGGTCAGTCTCAGCGGAGGAGACAGCAGAAAACTGCGGGTATGCCTCTCAACATCCCTCTGCTCTCCCTTTCCTCCACTGACACTGACCAAAAGGGACACATCTTCCAGCTGATGGCGAAACTTGAGTCACACTGCATTATTTCTGCCTTGTGCACAAATGCATTTGTTACTCATATGAACAGAGAAAGTTAAATATTCCTCTATATTAAAAAAGGCCCAAGCTGCTAATAATAACAACACAAGCCTATATATACACGTTCCTACTCATTCATTACTGCGGCAATGCTTGTTGTAGCGCTGAGTGGAAAAAGGAAGAATGGACATTTTATGGTTTATAAAAGTGTTCAATACAGAGTGTTGACAGTGCTGAGTAAAACCTTAAACATGAACTCATTCATAAAAACAGCAGCTCCTTGCAGTATTTGTTGACAGTCTCTCTCTAGTCATGGTTTTAAACGTTTTGAAATATCACAGTATCAACCTCGCTGTAGATTTATTTTACGCCTGCTACATTACTGCAGACAGTAATCTAAGAAATCCGATTAGCCAGCGGTAATCTTATAGTGCATTTGATTTCCTCTCCGGGCCCGCCGGGAATGCAGAGTTTGTACCTTCAGACACATGAAATGGTTCAAAATGGCAACAGTTGCCCAACCCGGCGCGAAGGGCAGCTGAATCAGGTGCACCAAAAACTAACAGCACCAGACGAATAATACATTTTAAAAAAGGTACTCAAGGCTTTATCGTTGGGTTTTTACAGAACTGTTTGGCGATCGAACAGTGAATAGCGATCGATCAGTTGGTGACCACTGCTCTAGAAAGTTGAGTGAAGTTCAATGTCGTGCTTCTCTCTGTGGGCGAATATTTATTCTGCGCGGCAGTCCGGGGGGAGCTGCGCTGGAAGTCTCGATCCCGCAGTTTAGAGGGAACATTGGTTCTTGGTCACAGGGACTATGGTGGTCTGCTTGAAACATGTAGGTATTACAGACTGGGTCTGGGACAGATTGAAACGTCAGTGAAGACACTTATTGGCTGAAAGGGGGGTCCCTCGAGGCCAGGCTTTTCTAGTGTTCAAAATGTAATGGATAGACCTATTGCATTCAGGTTACAATGTATATTTCAATGTATTAAAATAGCCTATTGAAATGATGAAGAATGGCCTATTGAAATGTATTACATTTATTGAAATATTTTGAAATATGACAGTTTTGGTATATTACATTTAAATAGTAATATGTTCGATCTTTATTATAATAATTATTATCATAATTAATAATAATAATAATATTGTATTCTTATTGTAATTATTATAATTATTATAAATATGACAATATTGGATGACATGTCACAAGGAGATAGGTTCTAAGGTCTGGGTTGAAAAGGCAGTGTGAAGTGGGAGCAGACAACTGGACAGTTTTCAAAATGTTTATGGTTTCCATTGTAGGCTACTGATTCAGCAGGTTTCAGCACATTCATAATTCCTCTTCTTTAATTCCTTATTAAATCCATATCAAACAATAAGACTAGGCCTTTTGTGTGGAGAAAAGTCAATCAACTGTCTCTGACACATCCAGTCAGTGGTTTTTGTTTGTTTTGTACTCTATTGAATCCAATCCACATCGAGGAAGCTGAAATTTAAAGGCAATGTTCCCACTTTAGCGGAGACTGCATTCACGGTAAATACTCCAGATTTCGGCTAAATCGGAAATAACCTTTACATTTCTATCACGGAATCTGTAACGCTTCAGCTTAGTTATTATTTTTTTTTTAATTTGGGGGGTTCTCAATCAGCTTTCTGAATGACCCTAGAGACACCAGAACATCACATTTAAGAACATTTTGAAGTTGTTCCACAAATAAGGTGCAAGAAAACTAAAAGCTGATTTACCTAACTCAGTGGGACTTTTTGTAAAAAGGCTTTAGTAACCTACTTAATTTCAGAGGGCCAACCAACTTTCTGGTAGAGAATGCAGTGATTAGTACTAAAATTGTCACAAATCGCAGTGTGCTATGATAAACGGCATCTAACGGCTTTAATGAAGTGGCAGCTGCATTCATATAGTTGATGTCGCCATAGTCTAGGACCGATAGGAACATCGACTGAATAATCTGCTTTCTACTATTTAGTGAGAGGCAGGACCTATTTCTATAGAATAATATGCCATTTAGCAGACGCTTTTATCCAAAGCGACTTACAGTCATGCGTGCATATATATTTTTTGTGTATGGGTGGTCCCGGGGATCGAACCCACTACCTTGGCGTTACAAGCGCCGTGCTCTACCAGCTGAGCTACAGAGGACCACGAAGAAGCCCATTTTTATTCTCAGCTTCTTAACTAACTCATCAATATGTTTTTTAAAAGACAACTTTTCATATATCCAGATGCCCAGATATTTGAAAGCACAGACACGATCAATATGGACACCATCCAAAGTATATGTGCTTAAATCAGACTTATTTTTATGTGCTCTAGGGAACAACATATCCTTAGTTTTACATGCATTCAGTACTAATTTCAGGTCAATAACGTTGTTCTGTATTACAATGAAGGCAGACTGTAGTTCAGATAGAGCCTGGTCAACCGTCGGGGCAATAGCATACACAACAGAAACAACTTTATAGATTGAATGTAGCCCTTAACACTAGAACTGTTAAATTTGCTAAATTTAAACTTGCTAAATTTGCACACACTGTATATTATATGTATTTCTGTTGTATTTTTTTGACTTTGTTTTGTTTTACCCCATATGTAACTCTGTGTTGTTGTTTTTATCGCACTGCTTTGCTTTATCTTGGCCAGGTCGCAGTTGTAAATGAGAACTTGTTCTCAACTGGTTTACCTGGTTAAATAAAGGTTAAATAAAAAAATAAAAATAAAAAAACTGCTAAAGCAGTCATTTTGACTGCTCATGTTTTATTTTTTTGTATTACTCTGCTATGTTTTAAGTCATGCCCCACTCTGTCCTTCACTTTTCCTAAATAAGTCTATATAACACACTATCGGTGTTAGAATATTAATATCACAAACAGAACTGGAGTTATAACCAGTTTTAGGATGGCATGTAATTTTTGTTAAGGTTTTCCGCAAAGTATTCCAATTTTGAACCATTTATTGTCTGAAAAGACAAACTCAGCCTACCCCGTGGACCGGATTACTCAAATCACCGTGCCTACCCACAGCTTCCAAGACACCCGCCTCAGCAAAGATTGATACTAGCCTACCTGAGATTTCATAACTTTTAAAACCATAACCAGAGAGAGACTGTCAAATAATACAGCAAAGAGATGCTGTTTTTATGGTTGAGTTAATATATACGTTGTATTCAACACTATTACAAAACATACAACGCGCTTCTCTCTTTTGGACGACATGGTTCCAGT
The DNA here is from genome assembly GCF_020615455.1 of Coregonus clupeaformis. Taxonomy (NCBI): domain Eukaryota; kingdom Metazoa; phylum Chordata; class Actinopteri; order Salmoniformes; family Salmonidae; genus Coregonus; species Coregonus clupeaformis. Next base: position 41,459,513 of record NC_059226.1, read on the forward strand.
AATGCCTGGCGAAAAACCAAACTCTGCATTCCACAGTAAGAACATCATACCAAAGGTCAAGCGTGGTGGTGGTGTGATGGTTTGGGGATGCTTTGCTGCCTCAGGACCTGGATGACTTGCCTTAATAGAAGGAACCATGAATTCTGCTCTGTATCAGATAATTCTACAGAAGAATGTCAGACCATCCGTCTGTGAGCTGAAGCTGAAGCGCAGCTGGGTCATGCAGCAAGACAATGATCCAAAACACACAATCAAGTCTACATGAAAATTGCTAAAAAGCAACAAATTGGACGTTTTGGAATGGCCTAGTCAAAGTCCAGACCAAATTTCCAATTGAGATGTTGTGGCAGGACTTGAAACGAGCAGTTCATGCTTGAAAACCCACACGTCACTGAGTTAAAGCAGTTCTGCATGGAATGTGGGCCAAAATTCCTCCACAGCGATGTGAGAGACTGATCAACAACTACAGGAAGCATTTGGTTGGAGTCATTGCAGCTAAAGGTGGCACAACCAGTTATTGAGTGTAAGGGTGCAATTACTTTTTTCACACAGGGAATTGGGTGTTGCATAACTTTGTTTATGAAATAAATATGTAATTATTGTGTTATTTGTTCACTTATGTTCCCTTTATCTAATATTAGGTTTTGGTTGAAGATCTGATAACATTCAGTATCACAAATATGCAAAAGTAGAGAAAATTGAAAGGGCAAATACTTTTTCATAGCACTGTACATGTTGAATGGCTTTCAATAGCTGGGAAAATATCAATATCGGCAGCAGTTGAGCGAGTGTCGGAGAATGTGGTGAGGCTTGTTGAACTTTACCTTGGCAAGATAACTGTCACCATGGACAATTTCTTCCTTCATTGTCATTGGCGAACAAGTTGCGTGCAAAGAAAACAAGTCTGACCGGCACCATGAACGAAGTGAGATGGTATCTCCCTCCCTCTGCTCAAAATAAGGCACCTTGGCAATTGTTGTACTCCACAAGTGCTGAAGGATGACAAGACAACTGGAACACAAAATAAAGATAAAACAGGAGACTATTATGCACTACAACCAAACAAAGTTATGTCGAAGTGTGACGAGCAAGTGAAAGCTACGAAAATTGTGCCAACTGTTAGGACAGCTAAATGAAATCCAACTGATGCCATTGCGTGAAGACGCACAGAAGCACAAGCTGACAATAATGGACTATTTTTGACTGCTGTCATATCGACACTTATATTCATTATAATATCATTATTGAGTTTCACTATTTATCAAGGCCACTTGGCCCTTCTAAAGATGTGGTCCTCTGTAGCTCAGCTGTTAGAGCACGGTGCTTGTAACACTAAGGTAGTGGGTTCGATCCCCGCGACCACCCCCATACACAAAAAAAAAATGGATGCGGACGCATGACTAAGTCGCTTTGGATAAAAGCATCTGCTAAATGGCATATTATTATGTTTAGGCTATTGATGTCATCATTTGACCGCGCGTCTTGACTACTCTGGGTGGTTGAGGTATTTTACTTTTATGTTGTCTTTATAAAATAACCTGTTACAATGTTCCAACACCATGCTTTCTATTTCATAGTTTTAACAAAGTCACTCCACAAATAAAATTGATTGAACACTTTAATGTTTGTGTTTTTGTTTGTACATATAACCTACAGTAACATAAACTAATTAAAATGCTATCGTGTTAATTGAAATAAAATAAAAATGGTATGCTAATGTTGTTACCCAAGGCCTTCATGAACACAACCAAATGATTATGTTTTGCTATAGCATACTGTATATGAAATGTATTAATTACACCGTTGGAATGTTGCTGTCAGAATGACTGCTCATTATCTGAAAGTGGGGACCTTGAGGCCCAGCGCTTATAGTGTTAATGTAGCCTCTGTTGTTTGGCCATCAGAGCCCCCCTTCATTTTCCTGAAGATGTTGAGAAGAAGAGCAGCAGGGTCATCTGGACCCAGAGCCTGAAACGCCTGACTGCCCCCCTGAAACACCTGACTGCCCCCTGAAACGCTTGACTGCCCCCTGAAACGCCTGACTGCCCCCTGAAACGCCTGACTGCCCCCTGAAACACCTGACTGCCCCCTAAAACAGCTTGACTGCCCCCCTGAAATGCATGACTGCCCCCTGAAACGCCTGACTGCCCCCCTGAAACGCCTGACTGCCCCCCTGAAACGCCTGACTGCCACCCTGAAACGCCTGACTGCCCCCCTGAAATGCCTGACTGCCCCCCTGAAACGCCACTTCCCCCTGAAACTCCTGACTGCCCCCCTGAAACTCCTGACTGCCCCTGAAACGCCTGACTGCCCCCTGAACCTCCTGACTGCCCCCTGAAACTCCTGTCAACAGAGAGATGAGAGACTCCCCCACAGCCCCACAGACTGACAGAGCAGACCAGGAGGTGGAGGATCCCACAGCCGGCAGGTAGTATGGGAGATATCCAGGAGATATGTTTAGGGTGGACCAGATGGATTAAGCTGATTGAAAGCTAGTTTGACTTGATTTTCTCTGTCTGATTGTTCAGTGCATCACTGATAATACTCCTGTGTATGTTTTGATTATGACAGGGACAGTGGCGGCTCCTGAAAAAAATTCTCAGGGGGGCAATTTTTCTGATGATTTAGGTGACCTACACACATTTTTAAAAAGATATGTCCAGCAACAATATGAAGACAGGGGCAGCATATAAGTCAATACCAGAAGCATTTATTGACTGATCTCAAAAGTGTTGGCTTACAAAATCAAAATAAGTTATCACAGTAAAAATAATCAAGGGTGTTCTTTCACATTCCTCAACACTGCATAAACAATATGCATTTCCATAAACAAATGAAATATCAGCTGAAAATACAGCATCTTGGTATTTGTTCAGATTGCAGGATCAACAAGAGCTTTTACCACATTTTTTTGCCTCATGGTTGAATTGGAAATATGTGCACCTGAGCATAATTCACAACAAGCAAGCAGGAGCTTTTGATAGAGGCTACTGAAAACATTGATGCAAGTTATTGGTAATAAGACATTTTATAGACTTCCATATTCTGCCCTCTTGTATAGATTTGTGAAAATGAACAGTGATAGACATTTTGCCTGAAAACAGAATTTGAAAGTAATTTCTAGAAAAGGTAAACACAGCTATCTGTATGGCTTTGTAAAATGAACAACCATATTCTGGCCAAGAGAGAACCTTTCTTTGGTGTGATCCAGGATGGTGTTGCAGACCTCTTCAGACAGCCTCTGCTTCTCCTCTTCTCTCAAAGCTGTTCTGGGTCTTTTGGCTCCTGTTGCTTCTTGCAGCTGCTGTTGAGAGGAGTCCCTGAAGGCAAACAGACCAATGTGTTTGTTGGCTTTGTACAGTATTGTTGTCTATGTGATGCACAGGTATATGCAATGTATCCATGTATAGTACAAATACTTCAGTTCCACTTAAAATGGGCAGGGATGCATAAAGTCTTTAGTGTTTAAGTTAGCCTTTGTGTCTCACATAGCCTGGATGTTCAGCACAGTATACAGTGGTGCTCATAAGCTTATGATCCCATGCTAAAGTTGACTAAAAGAGAATAAAAAATAAAATAAAATTGGTGTCCTTAAAGGTTGGATTTTCCAACTTTTTTAATTAAGTCATTAAGATCAATTTCCAAAAGATGATTTTTTATTTTTTTATTCCTCTTTTTAGTCAACTTTAGAATGTGTTCATACACTTATGAGCACCACTGTACAGTACACATAGTTATAAAATAAGCTAGATTACACCACTGGCCATATATAATGAGAATAATGTAATTTCAAACACAAATGCAGTCTCCTTTCATGTATACATTTTCAAAATAAAGCTCTGCTTTGAGAAAGATCGAATGATATTGTTTAATCTTACCTCATGGCCTGCACACTGCTTGTGAAGCTGTCGAGGCACGTTTGATAAAGACAGCATCGATGTCCTTCTTCTGTAGCTTCTGGTACAGAATGTCGACGTGGGGCATGATTTTGTGAAAAAGCCGCAGGAAAAAAATAAAATCTTCATCATGTAGCATCCTCACGTAGCCAGATGCCTTCTCTCTCACGGTGGGCTGGTCAAATGAACCCAATGAACCCGTCCGAATGGCTTCAAAACATTCTATGAGGTCGTCTCGATTCTCGGGAGACAGTGTTCACGACTCTGCTTAGTAGAAACCTGTTGAATTATTAAATTTGGTCTGGGAGGTCCTAATTGTTTCGTTGCCAATTTATCTTGATTTGTTCGCCGACAAAAAGGAACTTCTTTCAAAGAGACAATCGAGTTGCACTGAAGGCTAGCCATTTTGACAGTAGTAGTGAATTGATTGATGAGGCTACCCGCTCTTTTCTTAGTTACGTTCATGGTTATGTTAGTATGACGAAAGCGCGTAAGTGCAAGCCCTCAGAAACCCATAGAGATTGTATTGAAGCTCTGATATTTGAAAAAAATTGATTTTACATTAGAGGCTATGAGAGACTTCTGGCGATTTTCAACCTGACTGAAATCGCCCCAAAACGAGCGGGGGACATTTGAAGCACGACTTTAGCCTGATTGGACATTTAGTGGCAGATCAGACGTCTAGATTAGAACACTGATAACTACTGTTGCCGTGATATAATTGATTAGAAAAAAAATCCCCTTCCTTTTTCCCGTTTGGCACTCGTCGCCCATATCGCCCTAATGAACACACCGCCCCTGGACAGGATAGTGAGGATGTTTGTGATGATGATGACGGTTGTTGTGGTTACTATCGTTGTGTTATCATCATGATTGTTGATTGTGACATGATCCTCCTATAGGTCTCAACAGATCAGATGGCTGACGTGCACCAAACCAGGAGTCAGATATGGAAAGTCAGTTTGATCATCCTGTGTCTGTCTGTCACAGTATCTGTCACAATGTCTTACCCATTGGTGACTTTCAGATCCAACTCTACTGAAGTACGCTGCCTTCCTCCCCCTGATCTCTCTACCTGCCCTCTTCACACAGCCAATGAGACTGTAACACCAGTCAAGGGTTCAATGCATCTAATGGTGTCTGCATACCAGGACCACAGGAAAGGGGAGCCACGGCGCATCGTTGCCATGGTCAACAGGACCGACCCATGTCTCTGTACTGTGTGTTGTGCTGCTCTGGACACGCCCCCAGGTCGTTCCAGCTGCTGTCATAACTTGCACAGCGTCCACTATGGATACCCGTATGTGGCTGCAGACATTCTTTGCCGCGAAGGACTAGGATGCAACGCCACGCACGTCACTCTCAGCACATCTCTCTACAGCCAGGACGCCCCTCAACCGGCCGTTTCTGAGCATCCAAAACCGGGAGAGACGGGAGGAGGACTTCCCCTTTTACCTCACCGTGTGTATGTCCAGCATGTTTGGAGACTACAACAACGTCCAACAGTTTGTCCAGACCATGGAGTTTTACAAGCTCCTGGGAGTGCGGAGGGTTGTCCTCTACCTCACCAGCTGTGGGCCTGACCTGGAGAAGGTCCTCAAGCACTACGAGAGGAGGGCACTCTGAGGTGATCGGCTGGCCCATCAACCACTTCCTCAAGCCCTCTACTGGGTGGGAGGCCCAGGAGCTGGAAGGGGATATCCACTTAAACGGCCAGCTGACTATCATGAGCGAGTGCATCTACAGGAACATGTACAGGTCGCGGTACGTCCTCCTGGCTGACGTTGATCAGCTCCTGGTCCCGGTCTCACACAGCTCTCTGCTGCCCCTCATGGAGGACCTGCAGGGGCAGCACCCGACGCAGCCGTGTTCCTGATGGAGACGCACCTCTTCCCTGCCACAGCCGGTACGCTCACGCCAGACCATTCCGCACAGAGGAGGGCGCCGGGGTGGATCTGCTGGACTACATCTATAGAGAGCCTGTTCTTGAAGACGCCTTCCGCTCCCACAAGATGGTGGTCAACCCCCGTTTGGTGCTGCAGACGGCCATGTTTGAGGTGACACAGAACTATGGGGACACTGTGAGGGTTCCGTCCGACGTGTGTAAGATCATGCAGGTGAAAAAGGCTCAGAGAGAGAGCTGGACCAATGAGCAGCTGGTCCTCGACAGAAGCCTCTGGGAATTTGGAGATGATCTTGTGCCCACTGTTGATGAAGTTTTACAGAAATTAGGAATACAGACATCTCCTTGGGGAGTGGGAGACTTTAGTTGGTTAAAAGTTTTTCTACATTTTGCATTTGATAGAGATGAGAGAAACCGTGGACTGTTACCTGCTTCTGATCTTCAGTCTATGTTGTTCCACTCAACCCTGAACTTTTATTTTTCTTTGGATGTGTGGTCATTTCCTGGGGGAATTTGACTTAATTAATTATGCCTATAATTGTTACTGCTTGTTCTAAACTTTCTTACAGTTTTTAATGTTGACTTTAATATAAGAGCTCTTGTAAGATTTATTGCATGGCAAATAAACTCAGTGCCATGTTCATCTACTGTTGCGCTCTAATATATATCGGCACCCTTGCACTTTACAATGGAGTGCAATAGAGCAGAATATTCTGTTTTCAATTTTTCAAAACTGGTTGAATGGCTATTTTGACCCTGCAATTTACCACCTTTAGTCTAGTCCATTTTTCTTACGTTGAAGTGAAAAATCTAAATTTCAGTTTATAATTCTTTTCTTGGTCCTGTGCAGTTATAAATCAAACAAATACATGCGTGAACACCAACGTTCTTTAACTTTCAACAAATTATTTTGAAGAAATAGTGAATCGTGCAAGTGTGCCAATATATTAGAGTTCAACTGTATGGATGTTAATCAAGGAAGAGCATCTATATCTCTCCAAAAAATATAGGCTTGTAGGAAAGTTGACCGACCAGGATTTCTATGTAAACTGTCATTATATCCTTCTTTAATTACAAATTAGACAGTATTTTAATAAAAGAAATCAAACATAAATAGTCTGTCTGCTCTTGTTAATTTTTTCCTTCTGGGATTATTGGTGAAATGACGTAAATGTAAATGTAAATATCCCCAACTCGTACTTGGGCGCAACTTTCACTGGGGAAAGGGGGACATGTCCCTCCCCACATTCTGAAATTGCAAAAAAAATAAAATGATGTCCCCACTTCTAAAACCAAAGTTGTGCCCCTGCATAATTCAAACGCTGTTATTGAATAGGAAGGTATGTTTTATTCATCCTGACCTGAACCTTAAACCAGATTAACTGAAAAGGGCATGAGATTCATTTTATTGGGTGTAACACCATCAGTCGAAAGAAGAAAAATATAATAATATCAACAATAAACAGGAATAATAAACGTGTGAAGGGCAATTTACATTCTTATGTTGCATTTACATTTGAAAAGGAATACAATTGTTGTTGTTTTGTCTCAACATCAAGTGAAAGTATATCTATTTAGTGGCATTCACTGAGAAACTGTATGATGGAACGTCATACAACACTGACACTCATAACTTAAGTTCCATAAATTGTCACGTTTTCAACAAGCAAACCTTCAGGACCTGAAACTCCATTATGTCACAATAACCTTCTAATAATTCACCTGCATTCCTCAATAATAATTGCTACCAGTACCATTGCACTAACAACTTTAGTTGTATCTTGGAAAAATGCAATAAATAATTTAGTAGCAGGCGGACATGTTTCTCCGCCCCGGCCTTTATGTACAACGCTGATTGCTTCAGCAGGTAGTCCAAGAGTCTTGGGAATAATTAACCCTTTGGAGGAGAATGGACGACAACATTCTAACCGATTCTAATTGATGACATCACAAGGGGTTGTTGTTCATTATACAACAGGTGGGTTCTAATCATTATTAGTTATTGAACTGAAACCTAATTCTTAAAGGGGCAATATTTTAAATGAATGATATATAGCCATTGATTCTTGAAGAATGTTTGAAATCCAGATTGCCTCTTTAAACTGAGAACTGAGGATGGCGTTCTAAAAAATGCACTCCTCAAAGGGTTAAAGAAATCAATCCCATCCATGTGTGTTGGGTTTAGAGAAACACACAGGTCCGATGTCCAGGCCAAATTCCTGATCCTCCTTGCCTATGTCCATGGGGGCCAAGTCTCGATAGGTAGTCTGGCTGGCGTCTGAGTCCTGTACTCAATCACAGTCTTGCCCCCCAGTCTCCATTCGATATCTGCGGACACAGGAGGATAAGTAGACATATCTATACTTCTGAATTCAACTCATTTGTCCTATACAACGTAAACAAGTAAATAATAGGACAGAACCACAGTTACATGACCGTGAAGTCATAAATGTATGAACGCTTGTCTACTTATTTTAAATGTATGTAGTTCTGTCCTTGTGATGTACTTGTCTATTAATGTTCTGTATTATGTTCTGATTTATGTGTTGTGTGGACCCCAGGTAGAGTAGCTGCTGCTTTAGTACTAGCTAATTTGGATCATAATAAATATTCAATACTAAAATACTTCTGTTCCCACTTCCCCCAGACCAACTTTGGCACACCTGATTCAAACATTCAACAACTTATGTAGGTGAGATGGTTGGTTGGTTGGTTGATTGGTTGGTTGGGCGGGCGGGCAGGCAGGTAGGCAGGTAGGCAGGTAGGTTAGATGGGTGTAGGGCTGTGGCGGTCATAATTTTTTCAATCACCGTTAGTGTTTGATGTAGGGTGTAACGATTCGTTTTAACAACGATTCGATTTGTATCACGATTCGTGGTTGTCGATACGATTCAAGGACGATATTGGTTCATTTTAGAACGATACGATCCGAAACGATTCAGTGACTTGAAATCGATTCAGTAACCTTTTAGCCAAAAATTCAACCAGTGTGACTGAAATAAATACCTGGTAACCAGTTGCATTTTAATGGCTGGCAATAGTCTTGATATTTTTAACAGTGTTTCGATGACTCCATGCAGACCATCTGGTATTATGAAACTTACCAAAAGTCTCACAAGTCCGTCTGTTATGGCCTGTACGGTTCGGTCAGCACCCAATTCAATCAGTCCAATAAAGTCTGAAGTAAACTCTCCGTTGCTGGACACAGACACAATGTAAACTATTTCCTGCTCAGTTTTTGTGATGTCCTCAGATCCATCAAAAGCATTCAGTAAATGAACATCCTCCAGAATAGGAAGACATGGGACGTGCGTGTTTAGCTTTTGGAAAGAGAAAAATATTAAACAGAGCTTGCCGCTGTTCTTCATTCAGCTTGTCTCGCCATGGGCGACTGGACATTTATTCTCGGCTAGCTTTTAGCAATGGCTTGCGCCACATTCGTGTGCTCCTTGCTCTTTTCATGTTTGTCAAATAAAGGATGGTTGAAATTCTTTGAGCCTTTATAAAATGCACCTGTTTTTGTCTGCTAGATGTGGATTTGAGCGGCAAATCTTGCACCACATTTCAGTGCGCTCATCGTTAACTTCAACCACTTTTTCGAAAAAAGTACTTTCTTCGGCTCTGGCTCCAGTTGGCGTTTCTTTGTAGGTGGCGAAACGCCAAAGAAGCTTCTTAATGTCTGTTGCTTTTTGGACATCCCTGACAGTAGTTGACAAGCAACATGTCATGTGTAAGGTTAGATGAGAAGATCGGTCAAGTACGCAAAGGCGCGTAGTAACACAAGTGGCATTACGCATTCCTGATTTTTGTCGCGCTTGCGTATCTGCGTCAGTTATGTCCTGCATATAAAGTCTGACGTGCTTAAATCCAATGGGTTTATTTCCCTAGTATCGATACAATCGATTTATTACATTTTAAAACGATGTTAGATCGATATATGTTGTCCAAAAGGCCAACTCGCCGAGCACAGATCGATGTAGTTGGATCATATGAATATAAATCGATACATCGATGTAGTAGATGGATCGTTACACCCCCTAGTTTGATGTGATTTTTCGATTGCATTTGCATTGATGTCAGAGTGGTTAGAGGGACAATAGACCCTGAGTACCAGGCCATTAGTGACCTGATGATCGTTAGCGAGTTGGGAACTACTAATCCATGTCCAGAGTGCATAAAGAGATTACCATGACTCAACAGTCACGCTGAATTTTACTTTCTGTCATATCTCATGACTGCCGGTGTGGCGGTATTACGGTCACCGAAACAGCCATAGTGGGGGTACACTATATATACAAAAGTATGTGAGACACCCCCTTCAAATTTGTGGATTGGCTATTACAGCCACACACGTTGCTGACAGGTATATAACATCGGGCACACAGCCATGCAATCTCCATAGACCAGCATTGGCAGTAGAAAGGCCTTACTTGAAGAGCTCAGTGACTTTCAACGTTGCACCACCTTTCCAACAAATCATTTCGTCAAATTTCTGCCCTGCTAGAGCTCCCTAGTCAACTTTAAGTGCTGTTATTGTGAAGCTGAAACGTCTACGGTGCAACAACTGCTCAGCCATGAAGTAGTAGGCCAAACAAGCTCACAGAACGGGACCGCCAAGTGCTGAAGCGCGTAGCGCGTAAAAATCGTCTGTCCTCGATTCCAACACTCAACACTCAAACTGCCTCTGGAAGCAATGTCAGCACAAGATCTGTTCATTGGCAGCTTCATGAAATGGGTTTCCATGGACGAGCAGCCGCACACAAGCCTAAGAAACAATGCGGCCAATGCCAAGCATCGGGTGGAGTGGTATAAAGCTCGCCACCATTGGACTCTGGAGCAGTGGAAATGCGTTCTCTGGAGTGATGAATCACGCATCACCATCTGGCAGTCCGATGGACAAATCTGGGTTTGGCGGATGCCAGGAGAGCGGTACCTGCCCCAATGCATAGTGCCAACTGTAAAGTTGGGTGCAGGAGGAATAATGGTCTGGGGCTGTTTTTCTTTGGTTTAGGCTAAGCCACTTAGTTCCAGTGAATGGAACTCTTAACACTACAGCATACACTGACATTCTAGACGATTCTGTGCTTCCAACGTTGTGGCAACAGTTTGGGAAGGCCCTTTCCTGTTTCAGCATGACAATGCACCCCGTGCACAAAGCAGGTCCATACAGAAATGGTTTGTCGAGATCGGTGTGGAACAACTCGACTGGCTGCACAGAGCCCTGACCTCAACCCCATCTAACACCTTTGGGATGAATTAGAACATTGACTGCAAGCCCAGGCCTAAATGCCCAACATATTAGATTTTGGAATGAGATGTTCAGGTGTCCACATACCTTTGGCCATATCTATCTATCTATCTATCTATCTATCTATCTATCTATTCATATATATATATATATATATACAGTGGGAGAACAAGTATTTGATACACTGCCGATTTTGCAGGTTTTCCCCTACTTACAAAGCATGTAGAGGTCTGTAATTTTTATCAGGTACACTTCAACTGTGAGAGATGGAATCTAAAACAAAAATCCAGAAAATCACATTGTATGATTTTTAAGTAATGAATTTGCATTTTTATTGCATGACATAAGTATTTGATCACCTACCAACCAGTAAAATTCCGGCTCTCACAGACCTGTTCGTTTTCTTTAAGAAGCCTCCTGTTCTCCACTCATTACCTGTATTAACTGCACCTGTTTGAACTCGTTACCTGTATAAAAGACACCTGTCCACACTCAATCAAACAGACTCCAACCTCTCCACAATGGCCAAGACCAGAGAGCTGTGTAAGGATATCAGGGATAAAATTGTAGACCTGCACAAGGCTGGGATGGGCTACAGGACAATAGGCAAGCAGCTTGGTGAGAAGGCAACAACTGTTGGCGCAATTATTAGAAAATGGAAGAAGTTCAAGATGACGGTCAATCACCCTCGGTCTGGGGCTCCATGCAAGATCTCACCTCGTGGGGCATCAATGATCATGAGGAAGGTGAGGGATCAGCCCAGAACTACACGGCAGGACCTGATCAATGACCTGAAGAGAGCTGGGACCACAGTCTCAAAGAAAACCATTAGTAACACACTACGCCGTCATAGTTAAAATCCTGCAGCGCACGCAAGGTCCCCCTGCTCAAGCCAGCGCATGTCCAGGCCCGTCTGAAGTTTGCCAATTACCATCTGGATGATACAGAGGAGGAATGGGAGAAGGTCATGTGGTCTGATGAGACAAAAATAGAGCTTTTGGTCTAAACTCCACTCGCTGTGTTTGGAGGAAGAAGAAGGATTAGTACCACCCCAAGAACACCATCCCAACCGTGAAGCATGGGGTGGAAACATCATTCTTTGGGGATGCTTTTCTGCAATGGGGACAGGACGACTGCACCGTATTGAGGGGAGGGGATGGATGGGGCCATGTATCGCGAGATCTTGGCCAACAACCTCCTTCCCTCAGTAAGAGCATTGAAGATGGGTCGTGGCTGGGTCTTCCAGCATGACAACGACCCGAAACACACAGCCAGGGCAACTAAGGAGTGGCTCCGTAAGAAGCATCTCAAGGTCCTGGAGTGGCCTAGCCAGTCTCCAGATCTGAACCCAAAGAAAATCTTTGGAGGGGAGTTGAAAGTCCGTATTGCCCAGCGACAAACCCCGAAACCTGAAGGATCTGGAGAAGGTCTGTATGGAGGGTGGGCCAAAATCCCCTGCTGCGGAGTGTGTGCAAACCTAGTCAAGACCTACAGGAAACGTATGATCTCTGTAATTGCAAACAAAGGTTTCTGTACCAAATATTAAGTTCTGCTTTTCTGATGTATCAAATACTTATGTCATGCAATAAAATGCAAATTAATTACTTAAAAATCATACAATGTAATTTTCTGGATTTTTGTTTTAGATTCCGTCTCTCACAGTTGAAGTGTACCTATGATAAACATTACAGACCTCTACATGCTTTGTAAGTAGGAAAACCTGCAAAATCGGTAGTGTATCAAATACTTGTTCTCCCCACTGTATATATACAGTGAGCTCCATAATTCATTGGACAGTGACCATTTGTTTGTTAATTTGGTTCTGTACTCTAGCACTTTGAGTTTGAAAGGATACAATGACAATGAGGGTGAAGTGCAGACTGTCAGCTTTAATTTGAGGGTACTTTCATACATATCAGATGAACCGTTTATAAATGACAGCACCTTTTGTACATGGTCCCCCATTTTAAGGTACTACAAGTATTTGATAAATTGGCTTCACAGATGTGTGTCTTTAGGCAGGTGTATTCATTTGTGTCGTTAGTGAATGCAGGAGAGCTGTTGATGAATAGTATTGATTCTAGACTTTGCTATTGCCTTTGGAGGTTGTTGTTGGGGTGTGACAACATGAGGAAGACAGCAGTGTCGATGCAAATGAAGCTGGCCGTCATAAGGCTCAGAAATGATAATCAATCAATCAGGAACATTGCAAAAACCCTGGCCATGCCCAAGTCAACAGTTTGGTTCATTATTATCAAGAAAAAAACAACCGGTGAACTCAATTATGTCAAAAGACCCGGTAGACTGAGGAAGACCACTGTAGTGGATGACCGGAGAATACTCTCTATGGTGAAGAAAACCCCCCTGACAACAGCCCAACAGATCAAAAACACTCTCCAGGATGCAGGTGTAGATGTGTCAAAGTCTACCATACGTAGAAGACTACATCAGCAGGACTACAGAGGGTACACTACAAGATGCAAACCACTTATAAGCCTGAAGAACAGAAAGGCGAGATTACAGTTTGCTAAAAAGCACCTAAAAAGAGCCCCAAGAGTGCTGGAAAAAAGTATTGTGGACAGATGAGACAAAGATTAACATGTACCATAGTGTGACACTCTGGCTCCATGGACTTTGATATTTGAGCCAGGGTTGTTCATTGTCATTGGTTTGGGTGTATTTCATTTGGTGGTGTTGGGGATGCGGTGAGTTTCATTTTGTTTGTGTCTAGTGGTGATTGGTCTATGACTCCCAATCGGGAGGTAACAGTGTCAGCTGTCGGCTCGTTATCTCTGATTGGGAGCCATATGATATTCTGTGTGTTTTCTCCTTTGTTTTGTGGGTTATTGTTCCAGTGTTGTATGTTCTGTCGGTGTCACAGAGGACTTCACGTATTGTCATTTGTTGTTTTTTTCGTGGTTGCTTTAATTAAATAAAGTCATCATGTTCACTCCACGCGCTGCGTATTGGTCCGCTCCTTCAGACGATCGTGACAGAATAACCCACCAAAAAGGACCAAGCAGCGCGTCCAGGAGCAAAGGGTCTGGACATGGGAGGAACTGTTGGACGGTAAAGGGTCCTGGACGTGGGAAGAAATCCTGGACGGCATGGATCGCCGTCCATGGAGCGAAACAGAGGAGAGGCGACGGAGAGAGGAGCAACGGCGTCGGCAGAGCCAACGTCGGAAGGACGAGAGGCAACCCCAAGAAATTTTTGGGGGCACATGGCTTGGGCGATCGGAGCAGCAGGAGGCTGCCACAAGGCAGAGTCAGAGGGCTGCCAGGTTAAGGGGGCTGACGGAGGCAGAGAAGGGACGGATTCAGTGGGCTACCAGGTCAAGGGGGCTACTGGGTAAAGCAGGGAAGGAAGGTGTTGAGGCACGGCGTGAGGTACTGGGGTGTGTAACCAGTTCGGTCCGGCCCGTTCCTAGTCCCGAGGTGCAGCCAGTAGTGTGTGTTCCCCGTACGGTACGGCCTGTTCCGGTCCCTCGCACTAAGTGTAAGGTGCGCGTCGCCAGCCCGGTTCGGCCTGTTTCTGCCATACGCACCAAGTATGCGGTGCGCGTCGCCAGCTCAGCCCGGCCTGTTCCTACTCCACGCACCAGGGATACGGTGCGCTTCGCCAGCCCAGCCCGGCCTGTTCCTACTCCACGCACCAGGGATACGGTGCGCTTCGCCAGCCCAGCCCGGCCTGTTCCTACTCCACGCACCAGGGATACGGTGCGCCACGAGCTCGGCCCGGCCTGTTCCGGCCACTCGCACCAGGGATACGGTGCGCGTCGCCAGCCCCGCCCGGCCTGTTCCTGCTCTCCGCACTAGGCGTGAGGTGAGTCCCCAGGGTCCAGCATGCCCTGTTCCGGCTCCCCGCACTAGGCGTTATGGGAGTCCCCAGGGTCCAGCATGCCCTGTTCCGACTCCCCGCACTAGCCCTGAGATGCGTGTCCTCAGCCCGGTACCTCCAGTTCCGGCACCACGCATCAGGCCTACGGTGCGTCCCCAGGGCCAAGCATGCCCTGTTGCTGCTTCCCGCACTAGCCCTGAGATGCGTGTCCTCAGCCCGGTACCTCCAGTTCCGGCACCACGCATCAGGCCTACGGTGCGTCCCCAGGGTCCAGCATGCCCTGTTGCTTCTCCCCGCACTAGCCCTGAGATGCGTGTCCTCAGCCCGGTACCTCCTGTTCCGGCACCACGCACCAGGCCTACGATGCGCCTCAGACGGCCAGAGTCTGCCGTCTGCCCAACGGGGCCTGAACTGCCCGTCTGCCCAAAGCCTGCAAAGCCGCCCGTCTGCCATGAGCCATCAGAGCCGTCCGCCAGACCGGAGCCGCTAGAGCCTTCCGCCAGACAGGATCAGCCAGAGCCTTCCGCCAGACAGGATCAGCCAGAGCCTTCTGCCAGACAGGATCAGCCAGAGCCTTCTGCCAGACAGGATCAGCCAGAGCCTTCTGCCAGACAGGATCAGCCAGAGCCTTCCGCCAGACAGGATCAGCCAGATCCGTCGGTCGGCCATGAGCAGCCAGATCCGTCAGTCGGCCATGAGCAGCCAGATCCATCAGCCAGCCATGAGCAGCCAGATCCGTCAGCCAGCCACGAGCAGCCAGATCCGTTAGCCAGCCACGAGCAGCCAGATCCGTTAGCCAGCCACGAGCAGCCAGTTCCGTCAGCCAGCCAGAGCCGTCCAGCCAGGATCCGCCAGAGCCGTCCAGCCAGGATCCGCCAGAGCCGTCCAGCCGGGATCCGCCAGAGCCGTCCCAACCGGGATCCGTCAGAGCCGTCCAGCCAGGATCCGCCAGCCAGCCAGGATCCGCCAGAGCCAGCCAGCCAGGATCCGCCATTTAGTCAGGTGCTGCCCCTTAGCTCGGTGTTGCTCCTTATCCTGTTGCTGTCCTTATCCTGGTGCTGTCCCTTAGCCTGGTACTGCCCCTTAGTCCGTACTGCCCCTTAGTCGGTACTGCCCCGTAGTCGGTGCTGCCCCTTAGTCCGGTGCTGCCCCTTAGCCGGTGCTGCCCCTTGTCCCGGTGCTGCCCCTTATCCCGGTGCTGCCCCTTATCCCGGTGCTGCCCCTTAGGCCGATGCTGCCCCTTAGTCCGGTGTTGCCCCTTAGTCCAGGTGGGGTTAGTTGGAGGGTGGTCATTGGGAGGAGGCTACCGAAGCAGGTTGTGACTGTGGTGGGGTGGGGATCACGACCGGGGCCAGAGCCGCCACCGTGGACAGACGCCCACCCAGACCCTCCCCTAGTCCTGATATTGGTGCGCCCGGAGTTCGCACCTTTAGGGGGGGGTACTGTGACACTCTGGCTCCATGGACTTTGATATTTGAGCCAGGGTTGTTCATTGTCATTGGTTTGGGTGTATTTCATTTGGTGGTGTTGGGGATGGGTGAGTTTCATTTTGTTTGTGTCTAGTGGTGATTGGTCTATGACTCCCAATCGGAGGTAACGAGTGTCAGCTGTCGGCTCGTTATCTCTGATTGGGAGCCCTATATATTCTGTGTGTTTTCTCCTTTGTTTTGTGGGTTATTGTTCCAGTGTTGTATGTTCTGTCGGTGTCACAGAGGACTTCACGTATCGTCATTTGTTGTTTTTTTTCGTGGTTGCTTTAATTAAATAAAGTCATCATGTTCACTCCACGCGCTGCGTATTGGTCCGCTCCTTCAGACGATCGTGACACATAGTGATGGAAAGCGGAAAGTGTGGAGAAAAATAAGAAATGCCCATGATCCAAAGCATACCACCTCATCCGTGAAATATGGTGGAGGGGGTGTTATGGCTTGGGCCTGTATGGCTGCCAGTGGAACAGGCTCACTTGTCTCTGTGACTGCAGACAGAAGTAGAACAATGAATTCTGAAGTCTACAGAAATATTTTATCTGCTCAGATAAAACCAAATGCCTCCAAACTCATTGGACGGCACTTCATCATGCAACAAGACAATAACCCTAAACATACTGCTAGAGCAACGAAGGGGTTTTTGATGGCCAAAAAGTGGAAAATCCTTGACTGGCCGAGCCGAAAAGGTACTCAAGGCTTTATCGTTGGGTTTTTACAGAACTGTTTGGCGATCGACCAGTGAATAGCGATCGATCAGTTGGTGACCACTGCTCTAGAAAGTTGAGTGAAGTTCAATGTCGTGCTTCTCTCTGTGGGCGAATATGTATTCTGCGCGGCAGTCCCGGGGGAGCTGCGCTGGAAGTCTCGATCCCGCAGTTTAGAGGGAACATTGGTTCTTGGTCACAGGGACTATGGTGGTCTGCTTGAAACATGTAGGTATTACAGACTGGGTCTGGGACAGATTGAAACGTCAGTGAAGACACTTATTGGCTGAAAGGGGGGTCCCTCGAGGCCAGGCTTTTCTAGTGTTCAAAATGTAATGGATAGACCTATTGCATTCAGGTTACAATGTATATTTCAATGTATTAAAATAGCCTATTGAAATGATGAAGAATGGCCTATTGAAATGTATTACATTTATTGAAATATTTTGAAATATGACAGTTTTGGTATATTACATTTAAATAGTAATATGTTCGATCTTTATTATAATAATAATTATAATAATTAATAATAATAATAATATTGTATTCTTATTGTAATTATTATAATTATTATAAATATGACAATATTGGATGACATGTCACAAGGAGATAGGTTCTAAGGTCTGGGTTGAAAAGGCAGTGTGAAGTGGGAGCAGATGTGGGAGCAAAATGTTTATGGTTTCCATTGTAGGCTACTGATTCAGCAGGTTTCAGCACATTCATAATTCCTCTTCTTTAATTCCTTATTAAATCCATATCAAACAATAAGACTAGGCCTTTTGTGTGGAGAAAAGTCAATCAACTGTCTCTGACACATCCAGTCAGTGGTTTTTGTTTGTTTTGTACTCTATTGAATCCAATCCACATCGAGGAAGCTGAAATTTAAAGGCAATGTTCCCACTTTAGCGGAGACTGCATTCACGGTAAATACTGCAGATTTCGGCTAAATCGGAAATAACCTTTACATTTCTATCGCGGAATCTGTAACGCTTCAGCTTAGTTATTATTTATTATTTTTTTATTTGGGGGGTTCTCAATCAGCTTTCTGAATGACCCTAGAGACACCAGAACATCACATTTAAGAACATTTTGAAGTTGTTCCACAAATAAGGTGCAAGAAAACTAAAAGCTGATTTACCTAACTCAGTGGGACTTTTTGTAAAAGGCTTTAGTAACCTACTTAATTTCAGAGGGCCAACCAACTTTCTGGTAGAGAATGCAGTGATTAGTACTAAAATTGTCACAAATCGCAGTGTGCTTGATAAACGGCATCTAACGGCTTTAATGAAGGGGCAGCTGCATTCATATAGTTGATGTCGCCATAGTCTAGGACCGATAGGAACATCGACTGAATAATCTGCTTTCTACTATTTAGTGAGAGGCAGGACCTATTTCTATAGAATAATATGCCATTTAGCAGACGCTTTTATCCAAAGCTACTTACAGTCATGCGTGCATATATATTTTTTGTGTATGGGTGGTCCCGGGGATCGAACCCACTACCTTGGCGTTACAAGCGCCGTGCTCTACCAGCTGAGTTACAGAGGACCACGAAGAAGCCCATTTTTATTCTAAGCTTCTTAACTAACTCATCAATATGTTTTCTAAAAGACAACTTTTCATCTATCCAGATGCCCAGATATTTGAAAGCACAGACACGATCAATATGGACACCATCCAAAGTATATGTGCTTAAATCAGACTTATTTTTATGTGCTCTAGGGAACAACATATCCTTAGTTTTACATGCATTCAGTACTAATTTCAGGTCAATAAAGTTGTTCTGTATTACAATGAAGGCAGACTGTAGTTCAGATAGAGCCTGGTCAACCGTCGGGGCAATAGCATACACAACAGAAACAACTTTATAGATTGAATGTAGCCCTTAACACTAGAACTGTTAAATTTGCTAAATTTAAACTTGCTAAATTTGCACACACTGTATATTATATGTATTTCAAATCAAATCAAATCAAATCAAATTTTTATTGGTCACATGCACCGAATACAACAGGTGCAGACATTACAGTGAAATGCTTACTTACAGCCCTTAACCAACAGAGCATTTATTTTAAACAAAAAGTAAGAATAAAACAACAACAAAAAAGTGTTGAGAAAAAAGAGCAGAAGTAAAAATAAAGTGACAGTAGGGAGGCTATATATACAATAGAATAAAGTGACAGTAGGGAGGCTATATATACAGGGGGGTACCGTTGCATAGTCAATGTGCGGGGCACCGGCTAGTTGAGGTAGTTGAGGTAATATGTACATGTGGGTAGAGTTAAAGTGACTATGCATAAATACTTAACAGAGTAGCAGCAGCGTAAAAAGTATGGGGTGGGGGGGCAGTGCAAATAGTCCGGGTAGCCATGATTAGCTGTTCAGGAGTCTTATGGCTTGGGGGTAGAAGCTGTTGAGAAGTCTTTTGGACCTAGACTTGGCACTCCGGTACCGCTTGCCGTGCGGTAGCAGAGAGAACAGTCTATGACTAGGGTGACTGGAGTCTTTGACAATTTTGAGGGCCTTCCTCTGACACCGCCTGGTATAGAGGTCCTGGATGGCAGGGAGCTTTGCCCCTGTGATGTACTGGGCCACACGCACTACCCTCTGTAGTATTTTGTTGTATTTTTGACTTTGTTTTGTTTTACCCCATATGTAACTCTGTGTTGTTGTTTTTATCGCACTGCTTTGCTTTATCTTGGCCAGGTCGCAGTTGTAAATGAGAACTTAAAACATAGCAGAGTAATACAAAAAAAATAAAACATGAGCAGTCAAAATGACTGCTTTAGCAGTTTTTTTTTTTTTTTTTTCCACCTTTATTTAACCAGGTAAACCAGTTGACGTATATATTAACTGGTTTACCTGGTTAAATAAAGGTGAAAAAAAAAAAAAAAACTGCTAAAGCAGTCATTTTGACTGCTCATGTTTTATTTTTTTGTATTACTCTGCTATGTTTTAAGTGGTTTACCTGGTTAAATAAAGGTGGAACAAAAAAAAAAAAAAACTGCTAAAGCAGTCATTTTGACTGCTCATGTTTTATTTTTTTGTATTACTCTGCTATGTTTTAAGTCATGCCCCACTCTGTCCTTCACTTTTCCTAAATAAGTCTATATAACACACTATCGGTGTTAGAATATTAATATCACAAACAGAACTGGAGTTATAACCCAGTTTTAGGATGGCATGTCATTTTTGTTAAGGTTTTCCGCAAAGTATTCCAATTTTGAACCATTTATTGTCTGAAAAGACAAACTCAGCCTACCCCGTGGACCGGATTACTCAAATCACCGTGCCTACCCACAGCTTCCAAGACACCCGCCTCAGCAAAGATTGATACTAGCCTACCTGAGATTTCATAACTTTTAAAACCATGACCAGAGAGAGACTGTCAAATAATACAGCAAAGAGATGCTGTTTTTATGGTTGAGTTAATATATACGTTGTATTCAACACTATTACAAAACATACAACGCGCTTCTCTCTTTTTGGACGACATGGTTCCAGTAATGCCTGGCGAAAACCAAACTCTGCATTCCACAGTAAGAACATCATACCAAAGGTCAAGCGTGGTGGTGGTGTGATGGTTTGGGGATGCTTTGCTGCCTCAGGACCTGGATGACTTGCCTTAATAGAAGGAACCATGAATTCTGCTCTGTATCAGATAATTCTACAGAAGAATGTCAGACCATCCGTCTGTGAGCTGAAGCTGAAGCGCAGCTGGGTCATGCAGCAAGACAATGATCCAAAACACACAATCAAGTCTACATGAAAATTGCTAAAAAGCAACAAATTGGACGTTTTGGAATGGCCTAGTCAAAGTCCAGACCAAATTTCCAATTGAGATGTTGTGGCAGGACTTGAAACGAGCAGTTCATGCTTGAAAACCCACACGTCACTGAGTTAAAGCAGTTCTGCATGGAAGTGTGGGCCAAAATTCCTCCACAGCGATGTGAGAGACTGATCAACAACTACAGGAAGCATTTGGTTGGAGTCATTGCAGCTAAAGGTGGCACAACCAGTTATTGAGTGTAAGGGGGCAATTACTTTTTTCACACAGGGGAATTGGGTGTTGCATAACTTTGTTTCTGAAATAAATATGTAATTATTGTGTTATTTGTTCACTTATGTTCCCGTTATCTAATATTAGGTTTTGGTTGAAGATCTGATAACATTCAGTATCACGAATATGCAAAAGTAGAGAAAATTAGAAAGGGGGCAAATACTTTTTCATAGCACTGTACATGTTCAATGGCTTTCAATAGCTGGGAAAATATCAATATCGGGCAGCAGTTGAGCGAGTGTCGGAGAATGTGGTGAGGCTTGTTGAACTTTACCTTGGCAAAGATAACTGTCACCATGGACAATTTCTTCCTTCATTGTCATTGGCGAACAAGTTGCGTGCAAAGAAAACAAGTCTGACCGGCACCATGAACGAAGTGAGATGGTATCTCCCTCCATCTGCTCAAAATAAGGCACCTTGGCAATTGTTGTACTCCACAAGTGCTGAAGGATGACAAGACAACTGGAACACAAAATAAAGATAAAACAGGAGACTATTATGCACTACAACCAAACAAAGTTATGTCGAAGTGTGACGAGCAAGTGAAAGCTACGAAAATTGTGCCAACTGTTAGGACAGCTAAATGAAATCCAACTGATGCCATTGCGTGAAGACGCACAGAAGCACAAGCTGACAATAATGGACTATTTTTGACTGCTGTCATATCGACACTTATATTCATTATAATATCATTATTGAGTTTCACTATTTATCAAGGCCACTTGGCCCTTCTAAAGATGTGGTCCTCTGTAGCTCAGCTGTTAGAGCACGGTGCTTGTAACACTAAGGTAGTGGGTTCGATCCCCGCGACCACCCATACACAAAAAAAAAAAATGTATGCACGCATGACTAAGTCGCTTTGGATAAAAGCATCTGCTAAATGGCATATTATTATGTTTAGGCTATTGATGTTGTAGACACTCTGGCTCCACGGACCTTGATATTTGAGCCAGGGTTGTTTAGTTTCATTGTTTGGGTGTATTTCTATGTTGGGGATTTCTGGTTGTGCATTTTCTATGTTTGGTTAATTGTTCTTGATTAGTCGTATGACTCCCAATCGGAGGTAACGAGTGTCAGCTGTCGGCTCGTTATCTCTGATTGGGAGCCATATTTATACTGTGTGAGTTCACTTTGTGTGGTGGGTTATTGTTTCTTTGTTGCTGTTAGTAGTATTCAGTATAGAACTTCACGGATCGTCATTTGTTGTTTTCTTCGTGGTTGCTTTAAGTTAATAAAGTCATCATGTTCACTCGCAACGCTGCGCATTGGTCTCCTCCTTCAGACGATCGTGACAGAATAACCCACCAAAAGGACCAAGCAGCGCGTCCAGGAGCAAGGGGTCTGGACACAGGAGTTATGGATGCCTCCTAAGGACTTTTGGACATGGGAGGAGATTCGGGCTGGAAAGGGTCCTTGGGCACAACCGGAGGAACATCATCGCCCTCGTGAAGAGCTGGAGGCAGCTGCAGCCGAGAGGAGGTGGTCTGAGGAGGAATATCACCGCCCTCGTGAAGAGCTGGAGGCAGCTGCAGCCGAGAGGAGGTGGTATGAAGAGGAAGCGCGGAGTCGAGGCTGGAAGCCCGTGGTTACTCCCAAAAATTTTTTTGGGGGGGGGCACATGGCTTGGGCGCCTGGGCAGCAGGAGGCTGCCACAGGGAGAAAAGGAGAGAAGGCTATCGGATTACGGGAGCCATTGGCGAGTAGAGGGAGGGAAGTTGTTGTGGCACGGCATGAGAGACTGAAGTGTGTTCCCAGTCTGGTCCGGTCCGTTCTTGATCCCCAGTTAAGGCCAGTGGTGGGTGTTCCCGGTACGGTCCGGCCTGTTCCTACTCCACGCACCAGGTCCACGATGTGCGTCGCCAGCCGGCCTGAACTGGCCGTCTGCCCAACGGCGCCTGAACTGCCCGTCTGCCCAACGCCGTCTGAACTGCCCGTCTGCCCAACGCCGTCTGAACTGCCCGTCTGCCCAACGGCGCCTGAACTGCCCGGCTGCCCAACGCCGTCTGAACTGCCCGTCTGCCCAACGCCGTCTGAACTGCCCGTCTGCCCAACGCCGTCTGAACTGTCCGTCTGCCCAACGCCGTCTGAACTGCCCGTCTGTACTGAGCCTGCAAAGCCGCCCGTCTGCCATGAGCCTTCAGAGCCGTCCGCCAGACCGGAGCCGCTAGAGCTCTCCGCCAGACAGGATCAGCCAGAGCCTTCCGCCAGACAGGATCAGCCAGAGCCTTCCGCCAGACAGGATCAGCCAGAGCCTTCCGCCAGACAGGATCAGCCAGAGCCTTCCGCCAGACAGGAGCAGCCAGAGCCTTCCGCCAGACAGGAGCAGCCAGAGCCTTCCGTCAGACCGGATCAGCCAGAGCCTTCCGCCAGACAGGATCAGCCAGAGCCTTCCGCCAGCCATGAGCAGCCAGACCCGTCAGCCAGCCACGAGCAGCCAGATCCGTCAGCCAGCTATGAGCAGCCAGATCCGTCAGCCAGCCACGAGCAGCCAGATCCGTCAGCCAGCCGCGAGCAGCCAGATCCGTCAGCCAGCCATGAGCAGCCAGATCCGTCAGCCAGCCATGAGCAACCAGATCCGTCAGCCAGCCACGAGCAGCCAGACCCGTCAGCCAGCCATGAGCAGCCAGACCCGTCAGCCAGCCATGAGCAGCCAGATCCGTCCAGCCAGCCATGAGCAGCCAGATCCGTCAGCCAGCCATGAGCAGCCAGATCCGTCAGCCCGCCAGGATCCGCCAGATCCGTCAGCCAGCCAGGATCCGCCAGAGCCGTCCTGCCAGGATCCGCCAGAGCCGTCCAGCCAGGATCCGCCAGAGCTGTCCAGCCAGGATCCGCCAGAACCGTCTAGCCAGGATCCGCCAGAGCCGTCCAGCCAGGATCCGCCAGAGCCGTCCAGCAAGGATCCGCCAGAGCCGTCCAGCCAGGATCCGCCAGAGCCGTCCAGCCAGGATCCGCCAGAGCCGTCCAGCCAGGATCCGCCAGAGCCGTCCAGCCAGGATCCGCCAGAGCCGTCCAGCCAGGATCCGCCAGAGCCGTCCAGCCTGGATCCGCCAGAGCCGTCCCGCCAGGATCCGCCAGAGCCGTCCCGCCAGGATCCGCCAGAGCCGTCCCGCCAGGATCCGCCAGAGCCAGCCAGCCAGGATCCGCCATCTAGTCAGGTACTGCCCCTTAGTCCGGTACTGCCCCGTAGTCCGGTGCCGCCCTAATCCAGTGGGGTTTAGTTGGGGGGTGGTCATGAGGAAGGGAATACGGAAGCGGATAGTGACTAAGGTGGGGTGGGGACCACGACCTGGGCCAGAGCCGCCACCAGGGACAGACGCCCACCCAGACCCTCCCCGAGACTGTATGCTGGTGCGCCCGGAGGTCGCACCTTTAGGGGGGGGTAATGTGACACTCTGGCTCCACGGACCTTGATATTTGAGCCAGGGTTGTTTAGTTTCATTGTTTGGGTGTATTTCTATGTTGGGGATTTCTGGTTGTGCATTTTCTATGTTTGGTTAATTGTTCTTGATTAGTCGTATGACTCCCAATCGGAGGTAACGAGTGTCAGCTGTCGGCTCGTTATCTCTGATTGGGAGCCATATTTATACTGTGTGAGTTCACTTTGTGTGGTGGGTTATTGTTTCTTTGTTGCTGTTAGTAGTATTCAGTATAGAACTTCACGGATCGTCATTTGTTGTTTTCTTCGTGGTTGCTTTAAGTTAATAAAGTCATCATGTTCACTCGCAACGCTGCGCATTGGTCTCCTCCTTCAGACGATCGTGACAGATGTCATCATTTGACCGCGCGTCTTGACTGCTTTGGGTGGTTGGGTTATTTTACTTTTATTTTGTCTTTATAAAAATAAGCTGTTACAATGTTCCAACACATATGCTTTCTATTTCATAGTTTTAACAAAGTCACTCCACAAATAAAATTGATTGAACACTTTAATGTTTGTGTTTTTTAGTTTGTACATATAACCTACAGTAACATAAACTAATTAAAATGCTATCGTGTTAATTGAAATAAAATAAAAATGGTATGCTAATGTTGTTACCCAAGGCCTTCATGAACACAACCAAATGATAAATTTTTGCTATAGCATACTGTATATGAAATGTATTAATTACACCGTTGGAATGTTGCTGTCAGAATGACAGGTTTAAGCTGATTGAAAGCTAGTTTGACTTGATTTTCTCTGTCTGATTGTTCAGTGCATCACTGATAATACTCCTGTGTATGTTTTGATTATGACAGGGATAGTGAGGATGTTTGTGATGATGATGACGGTTGTTGTTGTTACTATCGTTGTGTTATCATCATGATTGTTGATTGTGACATGATCCTCCTATAGGTCTCCAATAGATCAGATGGCTGACGTGCACCAAACCAGGAGTCAGATATGGAAAGTCGGTTTGATCATCCTGTGTCTGTCTGTCACAGTGTCTGTCACACTGTCTTACCCATTGGTGACTTTCAGATCCAACTCTACTGAAGTACGCTGCCTTCCTCCCCCTGATCTCTCTACCTGCCCTCTTCACACAGCCAATGAGACTGTAACACCAGTCAAGGGTTCAATGCATCTAATGGTGTCTGCATACCAGGACCACAGGAAAGGGGGAGCCACGCGCATCGTTGCCATGGTCAACAGAGACCGACCCATGTCTCTGTACTGTGTGTTGTGCTGCTCTGGACACGCCCCAGGTCGTTCCAGCTGCTGTCGGAACGCCACAGCGTCCACTATGGATACCCGTATGTGGCTGCAGACATTCTTTGACGCGAAGGACTAGGATGCAACGCCACGCACGTCACTCTCAGCACATCTCTCTACAGCCAGGGACGCCTTCATCCGGCCGTTTCTGAGCATCCAAAACCGGGAGAGACGGGAGGAGGACTTCCCCCTTTTACCTCACCGTGTGTATGTCCAGCATGTTTGGAGACTACAACAACGTCCAACAGTTTGTCCAGACCATGGAGTTTTACAAGCTCCTGGGGGGTGCGGAGGGTTGTCCTCTACCTCACCAGCTGTGGGCCTGACCTGGAGAAGGTCCTCAAGCACTACGTAGAGGAGGGCACTCTGGAGGTGATCGGCTGGCCCATCAACCACTTCCTCAAGCCCTCTACTGGGTGGGAGGCCCAGGAGCTGGAAGGGGATATCCACTTAAACGGCCAGCTGACTATCATGAACGAGTGCATCTACAGGAACATGTACAGGTCGCGTACGTCCTCCTGGCTGACGTTGATCAGCTCCTGGTCCCGGTCTCACACAGCTCTCTGCTGCCCCTCATGGAGGACCTGCAGGGGCAGCACCCCGACGCAGCCGTGTTCCTGATGGAGACGCACCTCTTCCCTGCCACAGCCGGGTACCGCTACGCCAGACCATTCCGCACAGAGGAGGGCGCCGGGGGTGGATCTGCTGGACTACATCTATAGAGA
Organism: Coregonus clupeaformis; assembly: GCF_020615455.1. Taxonomy (NCBI): domain Eukaryota; kingdom Metazoa; phylum Chordata; class Actinopteri; order Salmoniformes; family Salmonidae; genus Coregonus; species Coregonus clupeaformis. The sequence continues at coordinate 41,486,066 of NC_059226.1, forward strand.
GCCTGTTCTTGAAGACGCCTTCCGCTCCTACAAGATGGTGGTCAACCCCGTTTGGTGCTGCAGACGGCCATGTTTGAGGTGACACAGAACTATGGGGACACTGTGAGGGTTCCGTCCGACGTGTGTAAGATCATGCAGGTGAAAAAGGCTCAGAGAGAGAGCTGGACCAATGAGCAGCTGGTCCTCGACAGAAGCCTCTGGGAATTTGGAGATGATCTTGTGCCCACTGTTGATGAAGTTTTACAGAAATTAGGAATACAGACATCTCCCTTGGGAGTGGGAGACTTTAGTTGGTTAAAAGTTTTTCTACATTTTGCATTTGATAGAGATGAGAGAAACAGTGTACTGTTACCTGCTTCTGATCATCGGTCTATGTTGTTCCACTCAACCCTGAACTTTTATTTTTCTTTGGATGTGTGGTCATTTCCTGGGGGAATTTGACTTAATTAATTATGCCTATAATTGTTACTGCTTGTTCTAAACTTTCTTACAGTTTTTAATGTTGACTTTAATATAAGAGCTCTTGTAAGATTTATTACGCATGGCAAATAAACTCAGTGCCATGTTCATCTACTGTTGCGCTCTAATATATATCGGCACCCTTGCACTTTACAATGGAGTGCAATAGAGCAGAATATTCTGTTTTCAATTTTCAAAACTGGTTGAATGGCTATTTTGACCCTGTAGCCACCTGCAATTTACCACCTTTAGTCCAGTCCATTTTTCTTAACGTTGAAGTGAAAAATCTAAATTTCAGTTTATAATTCTTTTCTTGGTCCTGTGCAGTTATAAATCAAACAAATACATGCGTGAACACCAACGTTCTTTAACTTTCAACAAATTATTTTGAAGAAATAGTGAATCGTGCAAGTGTGCCAATATATTAGAGTTCAACTGTATGGATGTTAATCAAGGAAGAGCATCTATATCTCTCCAAAAAATATAGGCTTTGTGAAAGTTGACCGACCAGGATTTCTATGTAAACTGTCATTATATCCTTCTTTAATTACAAATTAGACAGTATTTTAATAAAGAAATCAAACATAAATAGTCTGTCTGCTCTTGTTAATTTTTCCTTCTGGGATTATTGGTGAAATGACGTAAATGTAAATGTAAATGTAAATATCCCCAACCTCGTAATTCCAGGGGCGCAATTTTCACTGGGGAAGGGGGGACATGTCCCTCCCACATTCTGAAATTGCAAAAAAATAAAATGATGTCCCCCCACTTCTAAAACCAAAGTTGTTACCCTGCATAATTCAAATGCTGTTATTGAATAGGAAGGTATGTTTTATTCATCCTGTCCTGAACCTTAAACCAGATTGACTGAAAAGGGCATGAGATTCATTTTATTGGGTGTAACACCATCAGTCGAAAGAAGAAAATATAATAATATCAACAATAAACAGGAATAATAAACGTGTGAAGGGCAATTTACATTCTTATGTTTCATTTACATTTGAAAAAGGAATACAATTGTTGTTGTTTTTGTCTCAACATCAAGTGAAAGTATATCTATTTAGTGGCATTCACTGAGAAACTGTATGATGGAACGTCATACAACACTGACACTCATAACTTAAGTTCCATAAATTGTCACGTTTTCAACAAGCTTAAACCTTCAGGACCTGAAACTCCATTATGTCACAATTACCTTCTAATACAATTCACCTGCATTCCTCAATAATAATTGCTACCAGTACCATTGCACTAACAACTTTAGTTGTATCTTGGAAAAATGCAATAAATAATTTAGTAGCAGGCAGGACATGTTTCTCCGCCCGGCCTTTATGTACAACGCTGATTGCTTCAGCAGGTAGTCCAAGAGTCTTGGGAATAATTAACCCTTTGGAGGAGAATGGACGACAACATTCTAACCGATTCTAATTGATGACATCACAAGGGGTTGTTGTTCATTATACAACAGGTGGGTCTAATCATTATTAGTTATTGAACTGAAACCTAATTCTTAAAGGGGCAATATTTTAAATGAATGATATATAGCCATTGATTCTTGAAGAATGTTTGAAATCCAGATTGCCTCTTTAAACTGAGAACTGAGGATGGCGTTCTAAAAAATGCACTCCTCAAAGGGTTAAAGAAATCAATCCATCCATGTGTGTTGGGTTTAGGAGAAACACACAGGTCCGATGTCCAGGCCAAATTCCTGATCCTCCTTGCCTATGTCCATGGGGGCCAAGTCTACGATAGGTAGTCTGGCTGGCGTCTGAGTCCTGTACTCAATCACAGTCTTGCCCCAGTCTCCATTCGATATCTGCGGACACAGGAGGATAAGTAGACATATCTATACTTCTGAATTCAACTCATTGTCCTATACAACGTAAACAAGTAAATAATAGGACAGAACCACAGTTACATGACTATGAAGTCATAAATGTATGAACGCTTGTCTACTTATTTTAAATGTATGTAGTTCTGTCCTTGTGATGTACTTGTCTATTAATGTTCTGTATTATGTTCTGATTTATGTGTTGTGTGGACCCCAGGTAGAGTAGCTGCTGCTTTAGTACTAGCGAATGTGGATCATAATAAAATATTCAATACTAAAATACTTTTGTTCCCACTTCCCAGACCAACTTTGGCACACCTGATTCAAACATTCAACAACTTATGTAGGTAGATGGTTGGTTGGTTGGTTGGTTGGGCGGGCGGGCAGGTAGGCAGGTAGGTATAGATGGGTAGTAGGGCTGTGGCGGTCATTACATTTTTTTCAATCACCGTTAGTGTTTGATGTGATTTTCGATCGCATTTGCATTGATGTCAGAGTGGTTAGAGGGACAATAGACCCTGAGTACCAGGCCATTAGTGACCTGATGATCGTTAGCGAGTTGGGAACTAGTAATCCATGTCCAGAGTGCATAAGAGGAGATTACCATGACTCAACAGTCACGCTGAATTTTACTGCTGTCATATCTCATGACTGCCGGTGTGGCGGTATTACGGTCACCGAAACAGCCATAGTAGGTAGGTACACTATATATACAAAAGTATGTGGACACCCCTTCAAATTTGTGGATTCGGCTATTACAGCCACACACGTTGCTGACAGGTATATAACATCGGGCACACAGCCATGCAATCTCCATAGACCAGCATTGGCAGTAGAAAGGCCTTACTTGAAGAGCTCAGTGACTTTCAACGTTGCACCACCTTTCCAACAAGTCATTTCGTCAAATTTCTGCCCTGCTAGAGCTCCCCTGGTCAACTTTAAGTGCTGTTATTGTGAAGCTGAAACGTCTAGGTGCAACAACAGCTCAGCCATGAAGTGGTAGGCCAAACAAGCTCACAGAACGGGACCGCCAAGTGCTGAAGCGCGTAGCGCGTAAAAATCATCTGTCCTCGATTCCAACACTCAACACTCAAACTGCCTCTGGAAGCAATGTCAGCACAAGATCTGTTCGTCGGCAGCTTCATGAAATGGGTTTCCATGGACCGAGCAGCCGCACACAAGCCTAAGATAACAATGCGCAATGCCAAGCATCGGCTGGAGTGGTATAAAGCTCGCCACCATTGGACTCTGGAGCAATGGAAACTCGTTCTCTGGAGTGATGAATCACGCATCACCATCTGGCAGTCCGATGGACAAATCTGGGTTTGGCGGATGCCAGGAGAGCGGTACCTGCCCCAATGCATAGTGCCAACTGTAAAGTTGGGTGCAGGAGGAATAATGGTCTGGGGCTGTTTTCTTTGGTTTGGGCTAGGCCCTTAGTTCCAGTGAAGGGAACTCTTAACACTACAGCATACACTTGTTCAAATACTTGTTCTCCCCACTGTATATATAACCATTCAAATGTTTGGGGTCACTTAGAAATGTCCTTCTTTTCGAAAGAAAAGCAAATTTTTTGTCCATTAAAATAACATCAAATTGATCTGAAATACAGTGTAGACATTGTTAATGTTGTAAATGGCTATTGTAGCTGGAAACGGCTGATTTTTTTAATGGAATAGCTACATAGGTGTACAGAAGCCCATTATCAGCAACCATCAGTCCTGTGTTCCAATGGCAGGTTGTGTTTGCTAATCCAAGTTTATCATTTTAAAAGGCTAATTGATCATTAGAAAACCATTTTGCAATTATGTTAGCACAGCTGAAAACTTCTGGCTCTAACCAGAATAGAAAGAGGAGTGGGAGGCCCCGGTGGACAATTGAGCAAGAGGACAAATACATTAGAGTGTCTAGAGAAACAGACGCCTCACAGGTCCTCAAATGGCAGCTTCATTAAATAGTACCCGCAAAACACCAGTCTCAACGTCAACAGTGAAGAGGCGACTCTGGGATGATGACCTTCTAGGCAGAGTTGCATTCAAGGAAAAAGCTATATCTGGCGCAAACCCAACACCTCTCATCACCCCGAGAACACCATCCCCACAGTGAAGCAATGTGGTGGCAGCATCATGCTGTGGGGAGGTTTTTCATCGGCAGGGACTGGGAAACTGGTCAGAATTGAAGGAATGATGGATGGCGCTAAAAACAGGGAAATTCTTGAGGGAAACCTGTTTCAGTCTTCCAGAGATTTGAGACTGGGACGGAGGTTCACCTTCCAGCAGGACAATGACCCTAAGCATACTGATAAAGCAACACTCGAGTGGTTTAAGGGGAAACATTTAAATGTCTTGGAATGGCCTAGTCAAAGCCCAGACCTCAATCCAATTGAGAATCTGTGGTATGACTTAAAGATTGCTGTACACCAGCGGAACCCATCCAACTTGAAGGAGCTGGAGCAGTTTTGCCTTGAAGAATGGGCAAAAATCCCAGTGGCTAGATGTGTCAAGCTTATAGAGACATACCCCAAGATACTTGCAGCTGTAATTGCTGCAAAAGGTGGCTCTACGAAGTATTGACTTTGGGTCGGTGAATAATTATGCACGCTCAAGCTTTCTGTTTTTTTTGTCTTATTTCTTGTTGGTTTCACAATAAAAAATATTTTGCATCTTCAAAGTGGTAGGCATGTTGTGTAAATCAAATGATACAAACCCCCCCAAAATCTATTTTAATTCCAGGTTGTAAGGCAACAAAATAGGAAAAATGCCAAGGGGGGTGAAAACCTTCGCAAGGTCTACTGTAGGTAGAAGTAGGTATAGGTAGGTAGGTAGGCAGGTATAGTAGGTATACTGTAGGTATAGGCAGGTAGGTAGGTAGGTATACTGTAGGTAGAAGTAGGTATAGGTAAGTATAGGTAGGTAGGCAGGTAGTTAGGTGACTTACGGAGCAGCCGTCCTCCAGGACAGTGTATCTGAGGCGGGCGTTGCCCTGAGCCTTGACCTCCTGTCCGTTGGAGCCCTTGAGGACCAGAGCCTTCTTCAGGTTGCCTGTGGCGCCGTCATTCACGGCCACGCTGTTCCTGCAGTGGTAGGTGACATTCTGGACACCCTCCTTAGACAGCAGGCGGATTAGCCTAATCTGAATGGTTACGGCGTTGGGCAACTCCTCCTTGTTGCCGTAGCTAAACTGGAATCAAATGTTTATTGAACACAAGTATTTAACAGGGACACTAGTATACATTCATCAACATTTCAGTTTTTACATAAATGTTAGAAAAATACACCTGGAGGTGTAACGGTTTTTCACAAACAGCTCCAGGTATTCCATTGCTATATAATCAAGGCAGCAGAGGATGTATGTTTTTAAAGCAGTATTGTGGTGAATTTATTATACAGTATGGTAGCTAGTGTATTCATAGAAGCAGTTGGCCGCTTTAGAGGTTTCCACAATGTAAAGCTATCATCTATATACTACTTGCGTTCATTGAATAGACATTGGGTATATTTTATATACTCACTTTAGTTCCTCCATTCATGTTTGCTCCAAACCAGACAGGTTTGCTGGCAGTGGGAGTAGATTTGGTCCACCATGTTTTGCGAGGGATGCTGGCTGAGATGGGGTGGGCTGAGATGCAGGTCTCACCAGTCTCCATGTTGCAGAACACCTTGATAACATCCTTGGTACTTCCCTGGTTGGGGTCCAGCCAGTAGTCTCCTGGACATGGAAAGACCAAGTATCAGAACATAGATACACATCAGCTTAGTATCTCTTCAGCTACCTCATCATCTACTAGACACACTGACCCCACTTGTCAATAAAGTTAAGATCACAAAACAAGTGTATCCATACATTCATTCATCTATATCACCCAAACTAACACACAGTTCTATGCTGAAGGGGAAGAGCAGGAAACTCAACACTTGGCCGTGAACTAAAACGTTTCCACATCGCAGCAAATCAAAAGCTTGAGTAAAGAATAGGCAAGACAAAAAGCAACTAAAAAACAAGAAAAGAAACAACACACAGTCGTTGGTGAATAGTGGACCCACCGGTCTTTTTAAGGGCGTGGCACTGCTTGATGTCCTGGCAGGTTTTGGCGGGGTTGGCCTGGCTGCCGTCGGGGCACTTCATGTTCTGCAGGTTTCCACTGAGGCTCTTCAGCGTGGTCTGGATGCCCTGGTCTGCCCTGAGGACGGTTGAGGCCTTATTGGGACGCGCCTCATCCTCGTTGAACTCTGGAGGGGGATGGGGGCCGGAGTCGTCCCAGTTGGACTCTGGAGGGGGTTGAGGGGGGGCTGATTCATCCCCGTTAAACTCTGGGGGTGGAGGTGGTCCATCCTGGTCCTCGCCGTAGTCGTAGTCAAAGGAGCTGCCAAGGCTGAACATATCAGCCCCAGCAGTGGGAGGGCCAGGGGTCCCTGGGGGACCGGGTGGACCATCATCTCCAGGAGGCCCCTGGGAAAGAGGCGAGAAGTCAAGAAAACAGGTATGTTACTGTCCTTTGATATGCCATGTCTGCTTGTTGGCTTCTTTTACATTAGAAACACTGTGAATGTGTCACTTATGACTTATTTGCATTACAGACAAGCAATTCAACTTATCAACATACAAAGCCTGGTTTATTCTGATATCCATTTGAAAGTCATAGCGGATCCAACCAGCAGAATGACAACAGAACCACTGGTTAATAGTCTCTAACGTCTCACCTGAGGTCCGATGTCTCCACTTATTCCTCTTGATCCAGGGGAGCCCATGGGCCCGGTCAGCCCGATTTGTCCATCACCTCCTGCGGGGCCAACTACACCAGGGGGGCCCTGATGAGAAACACAATGGGGTTTATGAAGGGAAACAAACAGTACACACAAATGGACCATTATACTGAGGCATTAACAGGTTATTCAGTGCACCTACTCTCTGTCCAGTAGGTCCTACAATTCCTCGAGCTCCAACATCCCCAGATTGTCCCTACAAACAGAAGCCCATTAAATTAGCCTGTTATTGGCTGACAATAATTAATAATCATAGCATCATATCATTGATTTTGCCAGGTTAATACGATTTTCCATAAATTAAATGACAGATTATGCCTTTTAATAGCGTTTGGGCCGTTTTTTCCCTTACTCTTGTCCCAGGTAAGCCTTGCAATCCAGTGAAGCCTCTGTGTCCTTTCTGCCCCCTTTCTCCTTGGTCTCCTTTGGCTCCCCTGTCTCCCTGTGGCCCTTGAGGCCCCTAGGATAAAAATAAATACATTAACATTTGCTGTAAATTACTGTGAGCAGATTTATCCAGATGAATATCTAACTTCTCCATAACATTCATTTGAGGCGAATGCAACGTGGGCTTACTGGTCTATGTCAATAGATACAGGTTACTGTTTCAGTAGCATAGGTTCATCTTAGTGGTGGGCACCAATATCGATAATTCAATATGCTATCGATATAGTTCGATATCGATATGAGCAAGGCATATCGTGATAGCGGTTTATCCTTGCTGTTAATCTAGTATTATTATGTAAAAGAGCATAGAAGACTGTTCCTGCAGACACAGAACCCTCTCACAGGCTCTCAATTTAGTTAACGTCCCTGTCTGCTGATGGGCCATCACACCGTCAAAGACTCCAACCACCCAAGCCATAGATTATTTTCTCTGCTGCCACACTACACACCCGCACACCCACTCACATACAAGCTGCTGCTACTCTGTTGAATTTATATCCTTTTGTCTAATAACCTATATATATCTACTACCGTCCCTCACTCCAGTATCCCTGCACATGTAAATATGGTATTGGAACTGACCTTTTAAATATTTCCTGTATATAGTATGCTTACTTACTTACTTACTTTATAGTGTATTTCATATTTCTTATTCCTTGTGTGTTTTTTTCTAGTAATACATTGTTATTGATTATTGCATTGTTGGGTTTTGAGTTAGCAAGAAAGACATTTCCATGTGACATTAAAACTTGGAACGGGCTTCCCATTGTATTCAAACTGGTTGGGTATGTCAGGCCCACAGAGCATACACACCTGGCCCAATGGGCAATCAGCAAGTAGCTGTCTGAACTTTACAAAGCCATGGAAGTGCAATGTTATTCAACTGTTTCAATGTTATTCATTCAAATTGATATGATACCGGTATTGGTTCCGTAAAAAAAGTAAACTGAGATTTTCCATATCAGTGCTCATCACTAATTTATATGTACTTCAGTAATCAAAAAGCAAACTACTACCACTAGTAGTTTACTCTACTTCGTAGGAAATGTAATAGAGGTGTTCTTACCAGCTTCCCCCGGATCCCTGATTCTCCCTGGGGTCCTGGAGGCCCTCTGGAACCCTAGTGTTGAAAAACACAAAACCAATGTCAAGGGAAGCAACCTGAAATTAGGTTCCTACTACCAACTTTGCCACATCTACTCAGAGCATGACAGCCCTTAACTCTGAAACATTACATTTTACATTTTAGCCATTTAGCAGAAGCTCTTATCCAGAGAGATTTACAGTAGTGAGTGCATATATTTTTGTACTGGATTTGACCTCAAACACTGTAGACTCCTATGAGCTCTAACTCCATAAGAGTCTACAGTCATGTCTCAGGGTTAGAAGGCTCTGAATGTTGGTGTGGCAATTCACTTTGCAATGGCAATGGCATTGTGGCAATGTCCAGGTTACTCACATTGTCTCCCCTCTTCCCAGGGACACCAGAGGTGCCGACTGGACCAACAGAGCCATGAAGCCCCGGAGTTCCAGCCAGACCCTCAGCACCAGGATTCCCTCTATCTCCCTACAGACAGACATTATCTGGTGAAATAGTTTGATCATACATTTCCATAAAGTTTCTTGTCCATCTGTAGTTGTGTCTTACCCTGGCTCCTATAAGTCCATCCTTGCCAGGTACCCCATCAGACCCAGCATTACCCTGTAAAGACAGATTGCTGCATTAAGTTTACCTGTGCTGTATAGTACAGTATCCTTCTGTTACAGTAAAGACCTGCTTTTCAGGTGAACTATTATAGTTCCCACATGAATGAAAGGTGTGTATGTGAGTTTTAATCCACAGTTGGTTTTAATGGAAATGGGTTCACTGAACCCACAGAAAGAACAGTCATGGGTCAATGAAGTTAAATGATATACCTCAAGACCAGGGTCTCCTCTCGGTCCAGTTGCCCCTGCTAACCCGACTGCACCAACAGCACCTTTGTCTCCCCGAGTTCCGGGGGCACCTGATTTTCCGGGTGCACCCTGGGAAAATAAGTGTGAGATCACTGGTCAGGACACAAATGGAAATTGTATATGCGTGTACTGTATAGTCTTCGATTGGGACTCAAATCACTCTGCTCTGGGTAGAATGATACTGCTCTCAAGGCTATAGAAATGAATGGTGAATGTGAACTTGAGTTCCATCGACTAGGCCTCATACGTACAGCAGTACCGGGGGAGCCCAACCATCCCGCTCTCTCCTCTGACTCCAGGTATGCCCACAACACCTCTCTGTCCTGAGATGCCTGGTGGTCCCGCCGGCCCATCAGGGCCCTGTCAGAAACAAAGACCTTTTAACAGGTGGATCCATCCCATTGGCCAATGGTAACTTCAGATATTTGCTATATAGCAAAATAAGTGTAGAGTAATGGAGGATGGCAGAGACGTCTCGCTCTGTAAACCACTTTAGATGGAAACAAAAGATGAAGCAATACAGGTAAAACTATTACTTGTGTAACTCTCTCATATTTACCCCTGGTCCATCTTCTCCAGGCTCTCCCTTGTCTCCCGGGCACCAGCTGGGCCCGGGGCCCCTCTCTCTCCTACACGCCCAGGGCCTCCATTCTCACCTCTAAGTCCAGGAGTACCTGCCTTCCCTGGGGTACCAATGTCTCCAGGCGCCCCTACCTCACCCTGGAAGAGTAGAGAGACAACGTGAATAAAATAATAACATATTTTACTATATTGTTCTATGATTTATGAAATCATTTATTGGTGATCTCATAGGTATAAATTGATTTGATTGGTTGATAGTTGGATTAACTCACAGCGGAGCCAGCTGGACCAACTCCCCCTGGGAAACCTGGGAAACCAGACCCACCCTGAAAATGACAGAGGAAATTCTTATCAGAAAACATCAACATACTACAAATTCAGTGAATTCCCTAGGAAAGCATTCATACTCTGTGCTGAGTAACCATGACCAGGTCTATTTCTACAGTAAATACCATGGTAAAGTGCTCCAACCGTTATACGTAACCCTCAGTACGACTCACTCACCGCGGCCCCCTGTGTTCCTCTGGCCCCCTTTAGTCCAGTCACACCAACAGGACCCTGTGAACCAAGTTTACCAGCTGTTCCTTGGGGTCCCTGTGCTCCAGCCTCACCCTTCTGACCCCCTCTCCTGGTTCACCTTTGACCCCGGGTTGCCCATCGGGACCCTGCGAAGAGTCGGACACAATAACCACGATTACTGGGCAGATGAATCACCATGCAAAACGACTTCCAAGCCTCACCATGGATACGGTTACTATGTGGTTATATGGAAATGGTTATTAACTTTGACCATTACTGAAATGTTCACAGAAGTTTCCCAATGACATCAAAGTTAGGATTCGGATTTGGCCCATTAGCCTCAAGACGACATTTTCGCTCAGAACTGAAAGGTCAATTCTACATTATACAGGAGGATGTTTGCAGCATAATCTGTTCAGACAACGCCTGTAACAACACCAAGCCAAGGTTGACAAATTAGCACAACATCAAGGGACACCATACAACAGGGCGGGGCCTGTCATAGCAGACACTATTTGGCATGACAGGCCCTTTAACATTGTTTGAAAGCCACTCACAGGAGGCCCAGGGAATCCTACTGCACCGATTGGACCAGGCTCTCCAGAAGCCCCCTAAAACATATGGAGGGTCAGAGGTCAATACAGAGGTATATGAGAACTATTAACAGTATGTTGCAATTGTCTTTTTTACTGTGGGACAATTGTACACAAGACAATTTACAGAATTTCACGTGCGTCAATTTTTACAAAACTAATCACAGTACTTACGGTGACTGCTCTCGCTCCTCGACGTCCAGGGGGGCCCTTTAGGGCCGGCCTCTCCCTAAAACAAACAAATATAATATATTGTCTGGGTATCTGTGGTATGCACTGAGGCCTTAATATGGATAAGTGTTCTCAGCTACAGTGTATGTTCAACTAGTCTGTCTGTCTAAGTGCTGTTGGTGGTATAGTGGATGCTCCTTTGGGGTCTAGGCTGGGTTACTATAAAAGCAGTTTGTGACAAGTGATGATGTAAAAAGGGCTTTATGAATACATTTGAGTGATGATCGCTTTACCTTATTACCATTGAGCCCAATGCCTCCTGTTGGTCCAACTGGACCAGGAAGTCCCCTTCAAATGAAAAACAAACAGGACTTCAAATATACGACAACTTGCTGTGAACAACTTACTATGGTTTTGCAACCAATGAAACTAGAGTGTGCATCAAAAGCTGACTACACTCAACCCAGGGCGTAAAATTGGTTATGATGACGTCACTACATTTGGACATTATATCATTCATCTTTAATGTAACAAAATGTTGTTGTGAGTGAGTGACATTTTAAGATGTTATTTTGGCTTAAATCCATTGATGTAATCCATTTAGGTGACTCATAAAGATATGTGTAGATATGTATGTGTAAGGTGACTCTCACCCTGGGCCCGTCGTTTCCAGCAGTACCCTCGGCTCCTTTCTCACCAACTGAACCCTGAGGAGAGAAGAAGGGTCAGCAGAACAGGACTGCAGAATGAACCCTCACCAACCCAGCTATAGTATGGAATACAACACTCTGAAGGGTTACAACTTGCAGTTTCTTCTAGTGTCTTGGACTCTGGAGTTACTTTGTGGATTTAACCAAGTTCTGGTTGATATTTTCCCCTCCAACACAGATACTTACCACATCTCCTTTAGGACCAGGAGAACCAGGGATACCCCTCTCCCCTGGCATCCCCTGCAGGCCTAAGGCTCCTATGTCCCCAACTGTTCCTTTAGTCCCAGACCCACCCTGGGGGGGAAGAACACACACAAAAACAACTCTCATATCATATGTTTGTGGGAAATACCATGGATATTTGAGGTTATCATTACATTGTTAATCTGCATTAGGCCTCCCTCGTGAAAGAGATATCTTTTGACAACCTGGTTAAATGAATGAATGAATAAATAAATACATACACATTTTAAAGTTCACCTTTGTGATGTAGTACTTACCTTTGGTCCCTCTGGTCCTGTTCCCCCTGAAATACCTTTAGGCCCCAGTAGTCCGTTAGTTCCCACTTCACCTCTCTCTCCTGGGGTGCCACGCTCACCCTACGATACAATCATACAATCACCCACTGGTCAGCTACCAACAACGTCTTTACAGCACTGTATGTTATAAACAGGGCCTCGCGTTTTGGTTATCATGTCACATGACCTGGATTTGAAGCCTTTTCCAGAAATGAGAATTAGACCAAAAATTAAAGCAATTGTCAGAGGATGGTGCTGACATAAAAAAAAGGGGACAGTTTGATGAAAAAGCTTTATATAAAGATTAAAATCTAGGTCATGTGACATGATTAACAAAAACACAGTGCCCTAGTTATAAACCTTATTTTACTAGTGAAGAATAGGACTGAACGAAACAAAACTGCATTGGAAAAAAAACTACATTTTGCCACACAATAGGTTTCCATTATGTATTAGGTAATTGTATTTCTGTATTGAAAAATTTGAAATATGATTTTGATTTCAGTTGGAAGATACATTTTCTCTGCAGAGGGGCAGGGTTACTTTCCCCCTATTGCTGTGAAGAGTACTGAGTACACGAAGAGGCAGGACGCAGACGCAGGAATTAACAAGGTCAAGGTTTACCTAAACAATGCGCAAGAGAAATAACAAAGAATAGAGTAAACGACACGAAGCTAAACAATCACACACAACATCATCCAGAACAGTCCAGGGATAAATAGGGGTGATGATGAGGTGCAGGTGCGCTGGAGGTGATTAGGGTGCGTTGGGTTTCCATTCCAGTGTTGCCGAGGTAGTGCGCTCAGACCGGTGGCTCAGTAGACCGGCGAATCAGAGCGCCGGAGGGGGAGCGACGGGAGGAGACGTGACAATTGCGGGTTGTATTCAAATGGGCATCAAGTGAATAGATAAAGCAGCTATTAAAATGGCTTACCCTTGGCCCTGTGAAACCAGCAGCCCCTCCCTCTCCAGTGATACCCTGGGAATGACAAAACCAAAAACATTCAATCAACACAACAGACAGGCTGTTTCAATCCCGTCCTCCCCCTTCCTTGCTCTCCAATCCCCTTCCCTGACACACTTCCTGTATTTATACTTCTGCTACATTTATTCAATTCTACTGAGCTAATTTCCTTGTTATGTTCGTATTCTTATCTTTGACTATTTCTTATTGTTGTCTCATTGTCGAGAGGGAACCTGCAAGTAAGCATTTCGTTGGACTGTGTATACCATGTGTATCGTGTGCATACCACAAATAAACTTGAACTTGTTTACGCAGGAAGCCTAATTCTGATCTTTTTTCTCTAATTGATCTTTTGACCAACCAGATCAGCTATTTTGCCAATAAGCAGGTTGACGTTTAAGGGCCAGATCGAAAGTCAAAATTGTCAATATCGTAAAAATTCATGAAAACAAAAATATGGTCTTAATTTAAGGTTAGGTTTAGGCAAAGGGTTAGCATTGTGGTTAAGGTTAGGTTTAAAATAATATTTTATGACTTTGTGGCTGTGCCAGCTAGTGACTACCGTGCAGAGCTGCCTCCAGAACATTAGTCATCCCAATAAATGCCAACCTGCTGTCAATAATAAGGTAAAAGATCAGGCGGCAGGTAGCTTAGTGGGTAAGAGCGTTGTGCCAGTAACCGAAAGGTCGCTGGTTCTAATCCCCGAGCCGACTAGGTGAAAAATCTGTCGATGTGCCCTTGAGCAAGGCACTTAACCCTAATTGCTCCTGTAAGTCGCTCTGGATAAGAGCGTCTGCTAAATGACAAAAAAAAATAAAAAATCAAAAATCAAAAAAATCAAAAAAAAATCAGAATTGGGCTTCTTGTGTAAACGCAGCATTAAATAACAGTGAAACGTTGATGAACCTGATAGTAGCATTGTATAGCTATAGCTCAACTCGAAAACATGTTACATCTCTAGATTCTTACTGTAGATAATGAACGGAATGTTACATATTACCTCAACTAGCCGGTGCCCCCCGCACATTGACTCTGCAACGGTACCCCCTGTATATATAGCCTCCCTACTGTTACTTTATTTTACTTCTGCTCTTTTTTTTCTCAACACTTTTTTTGTTGTTGTTTTATTAAGGGCTGTAAGTAAGCATTTCACTGTAATGTCTGCACCTGTTGTAT
>NC_059226.1:41505754-41538254 GCF_020615455.1 Coregonus clupeaformis
ACCAGACAAGTCAGTTAATTAAGCATAAAATATTGTACATTTACAGTGTCATTTATAATGTCATTCAAATGTAAATTACATTGGAATTTACTTTTAATGGACCTTTCAATCAGAAACCAGATTCAGCTACATTTTCAGTGAATCAATCTACACCCTGAAGTGGTGAGTTGTTGACAGTACAGTTACCATAGGTGTAGAGATTATTAGCATCATGAATTAGCCAAACACCTGAATGCCCGTAGCTCCAGCCAATCCCACGCGTCCGGCCTCCCTCTTGGTCCCTGCTGGCCCCCTGTCCCTCGTGCTCCTGGGGGGCCCTGGTTGCCCCTGGAGACAACAGTGTCACAGTCAGAGTGTGTTTACATGCACTCTAATCAACCGTTGATGAACAGATGCATAGCTCATACTGAATAAAACACCCTTATAAAAACACCCTCATATAAAGATCTTTATCGAAATAGAGTAATCCGAATGGGTCAGTTTCAAAATTAACTTAATTCTGAGGGGAAGCACTGGGTTATACGTTTGAGTCACTAATCTTTAGTACATGGCTGGTAAGAAGAAGAGGACTGTAGTCCATCAAAGTATAATAAAGAATGTACAGTACTCGCCTTTATACCTGGACTACCTGGGAATCCTGGAGCTCCAGTGATCCCCATAGGACCCTAGAATCACATCACATACAGTAGGCTACATGTCATCCACACCTGGGGCTGTGTCCAAAATGGTACCTTATTCCCTTCACTATATAGAAACTATATAGGAATTAGGGAGCCATTTCAGACACACACTTGGTGTTGGTAACTACTGGCAACATCACTTTTGCCCAGTTAACATCACTGTTGATTTGTAAATGTATAACACTTTTTTGACTGGCTTTCAGGAAAATAGTGTATTTTGAGTAGATACAGAGTTGCTTTTCATTTGTTTTGTTGCATGTGTAATACTGATTTGTGTATCATAATAATTTGATATGAAGGGTGATGTTTTGTTGGATGTTAGAGGTCTTACCTGTGGTCCTGCTTTCCCAATATGTCCAGATTCACCACGTTTCCCCTGTATGGAGAGAGATGCACAACTGAAAGAGGATTTGACAAATTCAACTCTATCAACTCATCATCAATGCACATAAGCATAGGAGGACAGTGGCAGCATAGGCTGTCATTGTAAACCAGGCCGTCATTGTAAATAAGAATTGATTCTTAATTGACTCGCCTGGATAAATAAAAATAAAAAACAAAGGTTACAACGTGTGTCACTGATAAGCTAAAACAAAACATTTTGTTATGACTTTGAACCTACATATAAATCAGTGATGCCTCATGCCTCAGATCAATTGAATTCAGGTGGGCAATCAATGGATTGAAGAGATGGAGTTGTGTAATGTAGACTTATAGGTCAGAGGTCAGAGGTAGTCATATCTCTCTTACCACAGGTCCAGTTGGGCCACTCCTTCCTCTCTCCCCTTGCATTCCTGCTGGACCCTAACATATACACATAATATTACACTCCCTCACTATCAGATTGGAAACATATCAGAGTATTTAGAGATATTAGTGTGTACTAGTAACAGGTATTACAATCATGTAATCATTTATTATCGATGAACTAATTGATTATGACCTACCGCAGCACCAGGGGGCCCCATTCCACCAGGAGTACCTGATGGGCCCTGTAAAATAACACACACACACACACACACAGAGAAAGAGAGTCACGGTATACGCAGCAATACGGAAACAGATCATTTTTAGATACTAATCTTGCGGAGCAGGACGAATATAAAATTATACATGATGATGAGTTTACCTTTGACCCAGCAGCACCAGATTGACCTCTCGCTCCTAGAAGACCTGTATGACCCTGTTGATAAGACATTAGTTAATTAGTTCTGATCAGGTCTGTTTTGGCTCTAACAAATCTCACAGGAGTTCATAACAGCACAGTGCGAAGTAAACTATTTTAATAATGTACACGCAGCCATGCTTCAAACTACAGTACATTGTCACACTTTTAATGATCTGATATAGATTTGTCACAAATTAAAAGATGGAGGTTAGATATGAGCATTGTGATCATCCATGTGTTGCTGCTGACCTTAAGGCCCTTCAGTCCAGGGTGACCTGGCAGTCCTGGGAAACCTCTGGCACCCTGGAAAACACCACATTCAATCACTGTGTTATTATCACATGTATAAGTACATACAGTAGCCCCTTAAAACAATAGTCTATTCTAATTGTGGACTGTTGTTCATTGGTTTCATTCCAGTTTAGGTTGAAGGCGATGGTACCTGTTTTCTAAAGTTGTATGGGAGTGGATGGGAAAATAAAGTGCATCTATCCACAGTGTCTTATATCTCACTCTATTCACATGGAAATTGTTTGAAGTGATATAATCAAAATCATGAAATGTCTATCACAAAAGAAGTGTGTAATTGTGTTTTTGTGAATGCCTTTGTATTCGACACTCATTCGATTTACAGTGACAGAGAAAGAGATTTCATGCATAGAACAGTGATAATTGGTTGTTTGAAGGCTGACAGACAGTTGGTTGTGTGAACTTTGGATGATAGTTTGTTACTTACGGCAGATCCAGTGGCTCCCTTCTCTCCGCCTATTCCGGTTGGACCAGGTTCTCCCTGTTAAGGGAAAACATCACATGACCTTCTCAGTTGCTGGAAGATATTACAGTACAGGTAGTTAACAAATTGTTGTAGTTTTCACCCTCTCAGAGTTAGACAAACAGCATTTCAACAGATTAACATTACTTCAGGCAGGAAGACAAACAGCATTTCAACAGATGAACAGCACTTCAACATAGGACTCCAACTGATTCTGGATAGATGTGGAAGACTAAATGTTCAATGCAATAAAGGTTGATGTAGAACAAAGGTTTTAACAAAATAATTGTCTCCATTTTGGGTTCGCAAGTGATCATGCCCGAGAAGCCGGTGTTTGGAGGATATATTGGCACGATTCGTCTCGGGCCGGCAAACAGTGCCAATATATCCTCCAAACACCGGCTTCGAGGGCATTATCACTTTTTTAATCACTTCAAATTGAAGCTGGAATGACAGCAAACTAGCTGCATTTCCTGTTTTTCTATTGACATTTCTTTGTTTATGTCCATAACATTGATGCCGATTCATGATTTCAATTGGCTGAGAAAAGCAGCCAGCCTGTCTGTATCGTCCGGACTCCCGACACGTTCATAGGACAGGTAGAGATCGAATTTCAATATTGAAACAATGTTGCAAATATCAGAGAGACAGACAGCAAGGTTATTACAAATCTCCGCTGTTGAAAACCAAATGCTAGTCTAAAAGAAATGGGAGATAATGTCTAGATTCTTTTTACAGTGTAGATCTAATATATAAATTATCTGGCTGGGCTAATGAGACAGTGGATTGCACAGTCAGATGGAACAGAGTAAATAGGCATTTCAACGTTATAGATTTAGCCGGTGGTAACTTGTGGAATAGACAATAGCTGGAATGCGGTTTTAACCAATAAGCATCCAGGATTAGACCCACCCATTGTATAATCCTGAACAAAGGTGTGTTAGGCAGTTTAGTGTTTAATTTAAAGACCCTTTCTCCCTTAGGTCTCAACGTAGACTTTGATCTGAAGCCATTCTTGTAATTATTGTGATTTAGCTATTAATTGTAAATGTTTGTAGGCCTATGTAGCCAAATTATATCTACAGTGGGGAAAAAAGTATTTAGTCAGCCACCAATTGTGCAAGTTCTCCCACTTAAAAAGATGAGAGAGGCCTGTAATTTTCATCATAGGTACACGTCAACTATGACAGACAAATTGAGATTTTTTTCCCCAGAAAATCACATTGTAGGATTTATAATGAATTTATTTGCAAATTATGGTGGAAAATAAGTATTTGGTCACCTACAAACAAGCAAGATTTCTGGTCTCACAGACCTGTAACTTCTTCTTTAAGAGGCTCCTCTGTCCTCCACTCGTTACCTGTATTAATGGCACCTGTTTGAACTTGTTATCAGTATAAAAGACACCTGTCCACAACCTCAAACAGTCACACTCCAAACTCCACTATGGCCAAGACCAAAGAGCTGTCAAAGGACACCAGAAACAAAATTGTAGACCTGCACCAGGCTGGGAAGACTGAATCTGCAATAGGTAAGCAGCTTGGTTTGAAGAAATCAACTGTGGGAGCAATTATTAGGAAATGGAAGACATACAAGACCACTGACAATCTCCCTCGATCTGGGGCTCCACGCAAGATCTCACCCTGTGGGGTCAAAATGATCACAAGAACGGTGAGCAAAAATCCCAGAACCACACGGGGGGACCTAGTGAATGACCTGCAGAGAGCTGGGACCAAAGTAACAAAGCCTACCATCAGTAACACACTACGCCGCCAGGGACTCAAATCCTGCAGTGCCAGACGTGTCCCCCTGCTTAAGCCAGTACATGTCCAGGCCCGTCTGAAGTTTGCTAGAGTGCATTTGGATGATCCAGAAGAGGATTGGGAGAATGTCATATGGTCAGATTAAACCAAAATAGAACTTTTTGGTAAAAACTGAACTCGTCGTGTTTGGAGGACAAAGAATGCTGAGTTGCATCCAAAGAACACCATACCTACTGTGAAGCATGGGGGGTGGAAACATCATGCTTTGGGGCTGTTTTTCTGCAAAGTGACCAGGACGACTGATCCGTGTAAAGGAAAGAATGAATGGGGCCATGTATCGTGAGATTTTGAGTGAAAACCTCCTTCCATCAGCAAGGGCATTGAAGATGAAACGTGGCTGGGTCTTTCAGCATGACAATGATCCCAAACACACCGCCCAGGCAACGAAGGAGTGGCTTCGTAAGAAGCATTTCAAGGTCCTGGAGTGGCCTAGCCAGTCTCCAGATCTCAACCCCATAGAAAATCTTTGGAGGGGAGTTGAAAGTCCGTGTTGCCCAGCGACAGCCCCAAAACATCTCTGCTCTAGAGGAGATCTGCATGGAGGAATGGGCCAAAATACCAGCAACAGTGTGTGAAAACCTTGTGAAGACTTACAGAAAACGTTTGACCTGTGTCATTGCCAACAAAGGGTATATAACAAAGTATTGAGAAACGTTTGTTATTGACCAAATACTTATTTTCCACCATAATTTGCAAATAAATTCATTAAAAATCCTACAATGTGATTTTCTGGATTTTTTTTCTCATTTTGTCTGTCATAGTTGACGTGTACCTATGATGAAAATCACAGGCCGCTCTCATTTTTTTAAGTGGGAGAACTTGCACAATTGGTGGCTGACTAAATACTTATTTTCCCCACTGTATGATCGTATGCTATCCATTCATGTTTTTTATATGTTCTATAAATATTGTAAATTAACCAATGATATCAAGCCACACTCGGCCATGATTGCAGACCCCTGTGTGTGTCCTTTGAAACCATATAAACTAGTGACCCGCAGTGTTTGTCATTATACCCTGATGAAGAAAGTTTGTCTGTCGAAACGTTGGTTATAAAATGATTGCATCTGAGCTCCTAGTGTGTACGGCTCTCCTTTTCTTTTCCAAGTGTTCTACTCCGCTAGCCAGCACCTCGTCTCAACAGGTGTGGATTTCTTTCGCTTCCAGGTTAGGCAGTTTAGTGTTGTCTAAGAGTCTAGATGGTTGATTGACACGTGGCATTCTACCATCTCTGATAAAGGTTAGAAAAAAAACTAGCTAATGACACACAACATGGCATGTTAGGGCAGAGTTAGATACACCAAGGTATCTGTCACGCCCTGGCTCTGGGGACACTTGTATGTTGAGCAGGGTGTGAGTTTCCTTTGTGTATGCTAGTTGTTGTATTTCTATGTTGGCCAGAGTGGTTCTCAATCAGAGGCAACGAGTGTCAGCTGTTGCTGGTTGCCTCTGATTGGGAACCATATTTAGACAGGCTGTTTTCCCACAGTGGTTGTGGGATCTTGTTCCAGTGTGGTTTGTGTTAGACCGAGGACGTCACGTTATCGTTTGTTGTTTTGTTCGTGTAATCATTGAATAAATAAGTATGTTTGCATTCAACGCTGCGCCTTGGTCCTCCTCCTTCGATCGTGACAGTATCGGTGTTAGTGTAGCCTTCACTAGCACGTTAGACACACCAAGGTATCGGTGTTAGTGTAGCCTTCACTAGCACGTTAGACACACCAAGGTATCGGTGTTAGTGTAGCCTTCACTAGCACGTTAGACACACCAAGGTATCGGTGTTAGTGTAGCCTTCACTAGCACGTTAGACACACCAAGGTATCGGTGTTAGTGTAGCCTTCACTAGCACGTTAGACACACCAAGGTATCGGTGTTAGTGTAGCCTTCACTAGCACGTTAGACACACCAAGGTATCGGTGTTAGTGTAGCCTTCACTAGCACGTTAGACACACCAAGGTATCGGTGTTAGTGTAGCCTTCACTAGCACGTTAGACACACCAAGGTATCGGTGTTAGTGTAGCCTTCACTAGCACGTTAGACACACCAAGGTATCGGTGTTAGTGTAGCGTACACTAGCACGTTTTCAACCGCCGCCTATTGAATAAAATATGCAGAACTACCAGCAATGCTGTAATCTACATTAGCAACAAGACACTACACTTACATAACATTTGTATCTGTTTTGATCAGTGGCAAGTGGCAACCATGGTCTATGGCCGTGTCTGAAATCTGTCTTGTGTACTACTTACTAAAACTACATACTGTGTACTAATCATACTACACACTGTTTAGAACATATGCAGAAAGCCTACCAATATCAACATACTAGGCTCATTCATACTCAGAAGACGTTATGTCTAATGCGGGTTGTTCCCGCCACTGGCCCTGTGGGTCCTGGTTTATAGTATTGCACTATATAGGGAATAGGGTACCATTTGGGACACGGCCTATGTCTGGTCGAGTGTAGAGTACTTACATCTGGTCCTGGTTTTCCTGGTGGGCCCTCAGGTCCTCTGTAACCAAAGCCGCCCTGTGTAAAAACAACATGTCAAATCACACACAGTCAATAAAACATTTTGAGCAAAGGCTCTTGTAGATCTTAGTGTAACACCTCGATACGGTGTGTGAGAGTGAATCGGAGGTAGTTCAGTGATCCAAGCTGGTGTGATGATGATAACTTTGCCTGAGAACTGAAGACTTGCGTTAGCTCCCTGAGCTAATGCCTAGGACAGGAAGATTAGATTCAGCCCGATTCAGTCGCGGGATGATTTTTTTCTTGAATGGATGGTAGGGGGGCGGAACAGACTGCAAGACCTCAAGAAGCTCAAACAGATATAATATTTGACTAAAACATACATTTATTTTAATATTTTTGCTTTAGCTCAATGGACTAACAGTCTTCAAGCATGTAGGCTACCAGGATTCAAACCCAGTCAAAATAACATCAGAGAGATGTCTGATGCAGAGATTGTGCTTGGTTCTTACCATGGATCCTGGGTCTCCAACGTCTCCTGGGGCACCCTGTCCCCCTGTAGGGCCCTACGAGACAGGGGTGAAAAGGAAAGCATCACATATCTGTCTGTTGAGTTACAGAAATGATCTCCAGTAAGAATTGATGTCTGAAAGGTAGATATAGTCGGCTATCTTTGACTTACTGGTTGACCAGGCTGTCCAGGAGGCCCTCTTGGTCCTGCCTCACCCTAAAATATACATGGAGACAACATACAGAGACAGAGTAATGAGTAATGAGTAATGAGTAAATAGTAATGTAGGCACAAACGTAAATTAACTGTCGTTCAATCAAACCCGCCAAAGACAATGTATAAGACAGGATGCTGCTGAGGGGAGGACTGCTCATAATAATGGCTGGAATGGAGCAAATGGAATGGAAACCATGTGTTTGATGTATTTGATACCATTGCACTAATTCTGCTCCAGCCATCAACATGAGCCTGTCCTCCCCAATTTAGGTGCCACCAGCCCCTGTGGTGTATATGCTACCGTATGTTTTCCTTGTTTACAATCTACTGCCCATGGACTCACACACTTAGCAAGGACTACCAGTCATTGAGGTTGTCAGGGGCTTTTAGTATAGGACAGCTGATTTAATAGTAACTCACCCTGTTGCCAGATATCAACCCCATCATCCCAGCTGATTTAATAGTAACTCACCCTGTTGCCAGATATCAACCCCATCATCCCAGCTGATTTAATAATAACTCACCCTGTTGCCAGATATCAACCCCATCATCCCAGCTGATTTCTCACCGAAGCCTGCAGCCATCTGAGAGACCAGCTGGCCCTGGGGGAGAGAGGAGGACAGTCATTCTTCATTCCTTATCACGGTGTGGAAGTTCTTCACTGGTGACCACAGACAGGTAGCCGCCTCCATATGAAGAGAGCAGGTGCAAGGTCACCTCAACTGGACAAGTGCAATGAGAAGAGGGCTAGAAACGGGTTGGAAGCTCTGAGCTATCCCTACAAGCCCCCACATCTCTTTATGTGCTCTGAGTATCCCTACAAGCCCCCACATCTCTTTATGTGCTCTGAGATATCCCTACAAGCCCCCACGTCTCTTTATGTGCTCTGAGATATCCCTACAATCCCCCACGTCTCTTTATGTGCTCTGAGATATCCCTACAAGACCCACGTCTCTTTATGTGCTCTGAGTATCCCTACAAGCCCCCACGTTTCTTTATGTGCTCTGAGTATCCCTACAAGCCCCCACGTACTTACTTTACGTTTTGGGGTGAAAATGATTTCAGGTACAGCAAGCACATTTGGCCAAAAAGCAATGCAAAATACAAATGGCTGTATTTTTGCCACAACATACCCACCCAGTGAGTTTACTAACAAGTGTAGGGAGGGAAAGCACTTTTGACCAGAAATGAAGGTTACAGACCGCACCAGTGAAGTGTCGGCTGGGAGGACAGACAGACAGACTCACCCCAGGGTGTGAGGGCTGGCCGGGGATCCTGGCTCACCAGGGTTCCCTGGGACTCCTGGTTCCCCGTCGATGCCAGCTGGGCCCTGTAAACCCTGGATTTTAGGAAACACGTGCAAACTCATGAATGACAGTATACAACGTCACTACTACAGAGATGATCTAACATGTCTACCAGATTCAACATATAAAGTATTGAAGAGCAGTGAGTTAGCTCAGTGTAGTGTGTTAGTCTTAGGCTAGGGAAAAATCACATTAAATCGCAGTCCTGTAACACGCTTCTCTAGATGTAAATGTCATTGTGTTAGACATACTTTTCTGCCCTTGAATCCAGTGTATCCTCTGTTCCCCTGAGCTCCGGGAGGACCCTGAAACATTGACACAGATAACAAGAAAACATGATGACTTCACATGATAAGTTACACTAGTAGTAGTGTCTTACCACTGTGGCTGTGGAAAGACCGAAGTAGTAGCATCAGGTCATTCTCCTTGGTTACTGAAGCTCTATAGCGCCATCTAGTGTGTATACAATAGGAGGCTGGTGGGAGGAGCTATAGGAGGATGGGCTCATTGTAATGGCTGGAATTTATGGAACGGAGTCAAACACGTTGTTTCCATGTGTTTGATGTGTTTGGTACCATTCCATGAATTCCATTCCAGCCATTACAATGAGCCCGTCCTCCTATAGCTCCTCCCACCAGCCTCCAATGGTATACAGTTTGAGAAACTTATAACATAATAATATCAAATATGTTAATTTATGAAGACGTTTTTTTTTACAAAATAAATGGCTACAGAGTGCTCACCATTGGTCCAGGTTGACCTACTGGCCCCACGACCTGGAAACAAAAAACAAACAAAAACAGTTGTTCAGATATAAAAGTGACAGTATGACGTTTTGGATAAGAGTTGTCATAATAGGCATCAAAAGTCACATGAATTCTTGATTAACAAATGCACTGTTTCTGTCTCTGAGATGTATGAAAACAGACTTACGTCAGGGATATCACCAGGTTCACCTTTCTGACCCTGGAAATCAAATGCATCAATAACAATGTGACAATCAGCTCAGCTATTCAGGTAGCCTGGTCCCAGATATGTTTGTGCTCTTGCCAACCCCATTGGTCACTGTCAAGCCAAATATGACAATGAGTGACAAGGAGTTGGCATGTCAACACAAACAGACTAGCACTCAAGCTAATAATCAGGAGTGTGTCCAAGTAAAAATCAAAGTGGAAAACAGAAAATTGTGAATATCTTTCATCATTACTCACCTGGAACGCCATCATTTCTTTGAGGAAGGAAAAGGAAGAAATCATATTTTAATGTAGATCTTTTATCCTTAAAGTGACGTGTGATCTTTAATGACTTGAGACTGTGTTATATGTTGAAACGCTATGAAATTCAGTATGTTTTCCCCTCTTATCATCAGTCAGTGAGACTGGCAAATGGGAATCCAAACTTAATCGCTACGTTTCACACTTCAGTTTGGATTCCCAGGCAACACCTTGCAGTCACAGTCAGTCTGAGCTAATGATGTAGACATGTGAGCCTCGCCCTTTAGACATACCATTCATATATATGTTTAAGCATGTATATGTGCATATATATACAGTACCGGTCAAAAGTGTGGACACACCTACTCATTTAAGGGTTTTTCTTTATTTGTACTATTTTCTACATTGTAGAATAATAGTGAAGACAACAAAACTATGAAATAACACATATGAATCATGTAGTAACCAAAAAGGTGTTAAACAAATCAAATATATTTGAGATTTGAGATTCTTCAAATAGCCACCCTTTGCCTTGATGACCTTCATGTCTGATTGGCTCAAACGGATTAAGAAGGAAAGACATTCCACAAATTAACTTTTAAGAAGGCACACCTGTTAATTGAAATGCATTCCAGGTGACTACCTCATGAAGCTGGTTGAGAGAATGCCAACAGTGTGCAAAGCTGTCATCAAAGCAAAGGGTGGCTATTTGAAGAATCTCAAATATGAAATATATTTTGATTTGTTTAACACTTTTTTGGTTACTACATGATTCCATATGTGATATTTCATAGTTTTGATGTCTTCACTATTATTCTACAATGTAGAAAATAGTAAAAATAAAGAAAAACCCTTGAATGAGTAGGTGTGTCCAAACTTTTGACCGGTACTGTATATATATTAGTATATCATTTATCTCACCTATCCTCCTGTTAGCGCTGGAGAAGCTGTCACACACGGGGCAGCACTCTCCCTCAGGGATGGTAACCTTCTCACAGTTCCCCACCGTCTCACACTGCACCTCCTCACAGAGGGTGGTTCCACTATCACACACACACACCCTGCACGGCTCTGGGGTCCACATGTCGTTGTGGGCGTACACCTGCCCGTTGTCCCTGCAGGTCTCATCCTTCTTCTCCTCTACAGAGTCATGGAGATTGAAGAAGAGAATATGAATCAGACATAGGTCCTATTAGAAATACTGAGAGAATGTAGTGAGACTGTAATTAGAATGTAACAACACCATTAATCGAACACCATTCCATTCCATGACCATGAGTAATAATTATCTTAGCTGACGCTTGAAACTGTAAAACATGGATCAATGTAATGTGGTGAGAATGAGTTCACCTGTTTTGATCTTTGGTAGCAGATTATCCCAGGTAGCAGCCTGTTGGCCCTGGGTACCTGCAGCCTCAGAACACACAGGGCAACATTCTCCCTCAGGGGTGGTGGTTTCCTTACAGGATAGGTCTTCACATCGGACATCCTCACAGGTAATAGTGCCCAGGTCACACACACAGATCTTACATGGCTCCGGGTTCCAAATCTCATTGTTGCTGTAGACTTTGCCGTTTTCTGCACAGCTGTCTTCGTGCCCTGCCAGAGCAAGTAAACACCATTTGCATTCAGACGTGTATCTTTACATGTTATGTCCTTATGGAGTAAGACGTAGAGTAACCCTCCACAATAACACCAGGAAACAACACCGCTGTGTTTCTGGGACTTTCAGAGATGACAAAAAGCATGAATGACCATTTCTGGCCAATAGAATCAAGGGGTTGTTTAGCAGGCCTGATTAGGGAAGAGAGTTTTTAATGACCATGTGACCTGATGAGTGTCCATGTGACTAAATGATTAGTATTGTACGTTTTGTGTGTTTATTCTATGTCCACTAGGTGGCAGACAGAAGAGCGAGAACACCGTCCCAGAGTGGGACAATCTCACATTTACTATAATGTGGACAATGTGGTGTTGGTGTCATTGTGTTTAAGTACACGTCTGAAATTCTTTGTTTTCCACTGTGAAATCAAGTACAGCTCACTTGCCACAAACTCGGCATTGTGTGAAACGTTCAGTTTAGGGTTTTTATGAAGAATGTAACACATTAACACGGTTAGAGAGAGAAGGACCATCTTAGATTGTCCCCAGGATAGAATGTGATGACCTACTCTTTATGTAGCTTGGTGCATCAGCTCCACATAACTATTATTTTCAGTGAAGCTCCTCATTGTCAAATTGTGAAGTTAAATGTTTTTCCTCCAATGTGTAATTATGAATCTTGGAAGAAGCTCATATACCAAGGATGTAGTTGTGTAGGGTGATTGCTCATCATAAGAGCAATTTCGCAAATTTCTATGACAAAATAGGAAGCTTGCCTTTATAAATCATTATGTTACTTGTTTCACATCTCCACACTTATCATTCAAAGTTGTAAATTCTAGGCCTGCATCTAAATATAGTCGACATAAGTACTGAGCAAGACACTGACGTCATGTAAGTCAAACCCAGTAATATAGACTAAGAAATCAGACTGTCCTTTCAGGTTCTGGGCTTGATGTTATTTTTATAAATAGGCGTCTACATTTCCCATCCCACTTCAATGAGATCCCGAAGACTAAAGTTCACTGGAGATAATAAGAAGATGTTCCACAGCACAGTCGATGACACGGAACAGAAGCTCTTTTCACAATTAATCTGTGAATCAGGGAAACATCACTCCAATACAGATGTTGCCAGGAAGCAAGAAACAACCCAAGCATTTTCCATGCCATTATCTAGGCGGGTTGGTGGGGGCCTCTGTTGGAACTAAAGAGAGTGAAACTAGGGGAAACCCTGACCACCTGCTGCAGTACTATATGTAATATCATCGCGGCATCTCACTTTTTATAAACTTAGCCAGTTTTATATGATAAACTTAACTTCAAGTACTCATTATGTGGGTGAGCCTCTCCCCAAGAGAGAAGCTACTTTTCAAAAGCAGGAGTTATTTCAGGGAAAACCACAGCGGCCTATATTATAGGTTAAGCTTAGCATGTGTCTGTGGCTGGTCTGTATTTCTAACCCAGCCATGAGAGGCCCCACCCAGCTAACTCCACAGCCATGGAATCAAAACGCTTCATCAAATGGACCAACTTCCATTTCCAAAATGTTATAACGTTATTAAGTTAAGTCAGCTGTACCCAAGTGAATAGTGTACATTAATCAATCATTTGTATATTTACTTCACCAACCAGGGTGTTATTATTAAATCCATTATGTTCAGCGTTTTGATCACTATAAAAGTGAGGCCTGTGGTGACTGTAAATTGAATCCATTTGTGGTTTGCACATGGACCATAACACCGTTCCACTTGAGTTAATTATCCAATATGGCCGCCTGCCATAATTTTCCGTACATCACACTGACCTATATGACACTTTACTGCTCAGCTGTGAAGTCAGGTGAAAGTGATCGTGGTGTTATATTATCAAGCATTATAAAACATTGTCCAATAGTATACTGTTTTACAGCCAAAGAACATTGGGGAATATTTTAGAAAGTATGGTTTTCTTGTCTTTTTCAGTGTAGCATTAATCTGCTCAAACAATACACCACAGGAGGCTGGTGGCACCTTAATTGGGGAGAATGGGTTTGTGGTAATGACTGGAGCGGAATCAGTGGAACGGTATCAAATACATCAAACACATGGTTTCCAGGGGTTTGATGCCATTCCATTATTCCTGCCATTATTATGAGACTTTTTATAATAAGACGTTTTCTACAGCAACATGGGCCTAAACCCCCGAGCAGCAAGTGTGACCTACTGGGTTTGAACTCAGGTTACCTGCCTGCAACAAGTCTGCTTTAACCCACTGAGCTAAAGCCTAGGCATCAGCTTGGGGAGCTAACACAAGTCATCAGCGGCCAGTTTTTCAAAGGTTATCTATCTGGATTTCACCTATCGGATAGGATTAAATACCTAGATATAGAATGAAAGAATGGGACGAATCATTGACTTGAATGGGGACTCCGTTCTATTCATTCTGTTTCTATGCATTTTATCTTATCGATAGACGACATCCGGACAGATAACTTTAGAAAAACTGGGCCCAGGTGGCAGGCAAGGTTAGGCCTACTTATCACTTGATTGACCCACTGCTACGCAAGCACATACAAAAGTGGCAAGGAAAATAATCATTTGGAGAAACCAGACTCAAGAATATGTTTTGTTTACCACATCAGTAACTTACATTCTTCCCTGTTCGAAGCCAGTATACTTCTAAAGTGATATGGGCTTTGTGGATGCCGACAGTATGAAGCATATTCATACCCAGCATGCATCATTTCACTGGGCGTGTCTGGTCGCTCTCTGGCAAACCACTGACCAAAATCAGTGGCCTGTTTTGGTCCATCCCAACATCATTATGACCATGGCACTCTACAACCCTTCATTCTGCCTCAGCCTTGCACTGAAATAGCCCTTCCAGCCAGCCAGCCAGCCAGCCAGCCAGCCAGCCAGCCAGTCATACACACAACACCACTTTAGCACGTAGTCTGTCTAAGAGGGATGTATTTTCGTTGTATGCAAAAATTGTTGCCAGGGCGTTATTGTAAATAAGAATGTGTTCCTAACTGACATACCTGGTAAAAACAAAATAAAAATATGTATTCTATCCATGTATTGATGTTTGTATCCAGACAGCATTTCTGAGAGATCCCATTAGTGTTATTTGAACACTTTATTTACTTACTTGTAAAAGCTACAATATGAGCAATGAGAAAATAGCACCCATTAAAAGTGTTTATTTGGTTTAGCTCAGTTTTGGGGAGTGATGTTGAGGGCAAGGCCAACGTGGTCTAGAGACGCCTGTAAACTGGACTAAACATGCTGTGGGGTGAGAGGTATGATGGTGCTTATAAAACAGACCACTTCCTGCTGTAAAGAAATTACCCATTTTAGTACTTTACGTTTCACTGTGAGAAAATAATTGTGATATTGAGGCCTGTAAACTAAACACAAGCTTAAAACAAAAAAGTATGAATATTGTATATACAACACCTATAGATGTTCAAAAAGGCCCCATAAAAGTATAAAAAGCATAAAAGTGTTGCATCATCTCATTGTCATGCTTGATCTATCCTGAGAAGGGTTGCAAAGGTAGGGTATATTACTCGAAACTTTCGAGTACTTTACCAGTAAACTACCAGAATTTTGGTAACTTTCAAGGAATATATGGAATTTTATCAGATGACATCTAGTGGCCTTTTTGGGTACTTCAGACAATCACAGGTGTCTGTAATTATCTCTGGCCCTCTGTGTGGACTTATCACATGTGAAATATATACAGTATACAGTACCAGTCAAAAGTTTGGACACACCTACTCATTCAAGGGTTTGTCTTTATTTTTACTATTTTCTACATTGTAGAATAATAGTGAAGATGTCAAAACTATGAAATAACACATATGGAATCATGTAGTAACCAAAACATTGTTAAACAAATCAAAACAAAAGATTCCGGTAAATTTGGTATATTACCGGTGGCTTTTCAACCCTAGTCCTTTGTTCCCAGAGGGAATCCTTTGTTCCCAGAGGGACCTTCACTAACTTTGTTCCGTGTAGATTCAAGAGCTCCATGGGAAAAAAGTAATTCCTGTACTCTGCTGCAGTTCTGTGGAAAAGGTTACCAAGCTACCTGAAAACTCTGTCTTCAGAGAATAGCTTTAAGATGAATAGCTTTAATAGCTTTAAAAAATATCTGTCAGTGTGATTAGGGGTATTCTTTGACGAGACGACTCCTAAACAGGCACCTCTGTGCTGTTGATAAGGTTGATATAGTAGTAAATGATTATACTGTTGTTGTTTTTAAATTGCATTGGGTGTGATGTGTCAATCTTGCCCACCTGCCATCTACCTGCCATCTACCTGCCATCTACCTGCCATCTACCGGCCATCTACCTGGACCACAATAGTCCTCCACAGTGGACGCATCATAATACCCATAAAAACACGGATATGGTTCCAATGGTTTTTCCGCCATTCATTTTTTACATCGTGAATTCTACAAAAAATGCAAATTAATTGTGTGTTTGGTGTCGGCTTACCTTGGCGTGACGTTTTGATAGCCATGTAATTCTCTCCCGGACAAGGTGAGTTTTATCAAAATATTCGCCTGAATTTACTCAACAAAATTCACAATGATAATTATTGATAAAAGTCACCTTGTCCAAGAGAGATTTGCGCGGCTATCAAAACGTCACGCCAGGGTAAGCCTACATGAAACACAGACCTTATATGAAGCAGTTCTAAAATCCCAGATGGAAAAATGAATGGTGAAAAAATGATATGACTCATACTGTGGTACTCAATGGAAAAAAGCCTTCAGGCTTTATTGTGTTTTTATCTTCGATAATGTTTATGTCTGTAATGTTGTCTGCGGCTGGAGCAGCCTACTACTTCTAATTATTTAATAAATTCTATCAATCAATAAAAAAAATGTAGAACAAAAAGTTAAACACATAAGCAATTCATATCACCAGTTCAAGCCAGAGCAATCAACACAATCATCGGTCAGTCAGACCATAAGTCATGTAGTGCAGCCCCGTCCACTCACCTAGCTTGACATCCTGGCTGGCCACTGCCAATACCGGAACCAAAGATATAGCCAGACATAGAATAATCCTGGAGTGCACAGAGGTGGCCATGTCTGCACCTGAGACAGGCACCTTCCGAACACACATACAGGGTAGACAGGAGGACGAGAGGAGAGGAGGACGAGGGAGCTAGGCTAGCGTTGCAGTACACAGTACCATCCAGTAATATCCAAGTAGCCTTGAGAGGAGAAGACAACTGCCTTTTGAGAAATGTTCTCTCTCTCTCTCTCTCTCTCTCTCTCTCTCTCTCTCTCTCTCTCTCTCTCTCTCTCTCTCTCTCTCTCTCTCTCTCTCTCTACTCTCTCTCTCTCTCTACTTCTCTCTCTCTACTTCTCTCTCTCTTTCTCACCTCTCTCTCTCTTTCTCTACTCTCTCTCTCCCTCTCTCTCTCTACTTCTCTCTCTCTCCCTCTCGCCTCTCTCTCACTCTCTTTTTTTAAGGGTTGTCTAACCTCTAATTTTCTTCCTTTTTGCCTGTGCTCTCAGTCTCAGACATCCAGCATTGGTCAGATTACTTAAAAAATATAATCAGTTACTGATCAACGCTCACCAGCTTCACAAAAAAGGCTCCCCAGTCGTTTCTCTGCATTAACTTGAAATTGTGAAGGCCTTCATAGAAGTTTATTCATGCCATGTTCCCATATGGCCATTTGCACAGTAATATGTATTTTTGTCCTGCTAGTCTTATCCCTATAATAATAATAATAATATGCCATTTAGCAGACGCTTTTATCCAAAGCGACTTACAGTCGTGCGTGCATACATTTTTGTGTATGGGTGGTCCCGGGGATCGAACCCACTACCTTGGCGTTACAAGCGCCGTGCTCTACCAGCTGAGCTACAGAGGACCACCTATAATAACCTACCTGGGTAATCATTATGAGTGTTAATGGACCCGTGTGAATACAGACATAGTTCGAATCGGATCGAACCCACTACCTTGGCGTTACAAGCGCCGTGCTCTACCAGCTGAGCTACAGAGGACCACCTATAATAACCTACCTGGGTAATCATTATGAGTGTTAATGGACCCGTGTGAATACAGACATAGTTTACACTGTGGAAACCACACCCATTTCCCACTTTTTTTAAAAAGTATCTTATAAATAAACGACATTACGTTTAATTTCCTAGCCAAACAGCTAAATTACAAGGGATGCAACGCAAGGTCATAACATAACATATCCTGTATGCTCTTTGGGTGGGGAAAGCCTTGGTCTAGAAGTATTAAACTCCCTCTAACATGTAGACTAGTCTATTATTGGTACCAGACACAACCACAAGCACAAGAAAAGTACATTTGAACATAAACACCACAAAGACCACCACTCTTTTTGCTATTTGTCATGATAGTTGACAACACAGGGTCCAGATGTTTCACATGCTACTCAGAAAGGAAAGGGTCACGTTGAGTCAAATCCCAGAGACTGCATGCTGATTGTTGTTTTTGTGGTGAGCTGAATGCTATGGCATACAAAGGTCTGGGTGGGTACAGGTAGAGTACAACACACATTAAAGGACAATTTCACCCAAAAACCATCTTTTGGTATTTGTTTAATTAGACCCAATACATAATACAGAAATAAAGCCGGTATGATGCATTTTGCATCATATGATGCAAAACGCAGCATCATATGATGCAAAATGTATCATACCAGCTGTATTTCTGTATTATGAAAGTTAAATATCTTGAAAACTTGATTGCTAACATGCAAACCATTTTGGGACTATATCAACAACATTTGGGACTATACCAATAGATAGCTTTTGGGTGGAGTTTTCCTTTAAGGTGTGTAACCCTGATCCAATTAAAAGTGATCAGATTCCCTAACCAGCTACAATTAAACTATTGATACCTCACTTACACTGATATCTCTTTTCAGAGCGTAGGGCAGCGTTATTGATAGACATCTAGGACCTCAAAGACAGAGTAGCCCAGGAAGTACTGCATAACCCATTGGTGAGCTCACTGGTCACATGACAGGAAGAATGAAGGCAAATACCTGTCCAATCACGTTATGGGACAGCTTGTCCCCATATCCCCTTACATGGTGTCTCCATTATTCATTAGCCCTGAGCCATAAGGTTCACAGCTGAACGACTTTAGCTGTTTGGAAGACATCTGTTCAGAACTACTGTCCACCTGTGCAGAACTTCCCAATGTGAACTCACCAAAGAGAAGAAAAGAGAAGAAGAAACGTCTTTAATACTGTAAACTAAAGGATTGACACCTGCCTGGACAGTGAACTCTTACAGCACACCTGTTGCTGCCATGCATGTCCAGCAGTGACTGCTGCACCCGTGTGCTCTTTCTTGGTCACCGGTATGTTCGCTGCGGCGACTAAGAACTTTGTGAAGCAGGTGGGAGACACAGGTCGGCTGATCCCCGTACCGAGCCTGAGTGAGGCTGACCGCTACCAACCCCTCAGCCTGGTCACCAGGAAGAGGAAAAGACACTTCTGGAAGAAAACCAAGTACGCCTCAACCCCCTTCTCCCTGAAAGACATCCTGGTGGGGGAGAAGGAGATCACTGCTGGTACAGTCCACTGAGAGGAGGGATGCATGTTTATCAGCAGCTATTAACGCCCATGTCATGCATTATAGTGCATTATGAATGGCTCATAAGGCATTATAATGGGCTTATAATGCATTATAACTGTCTCTCTCTTTGACAAAGTAAAGCATGTGTTTCTGCAGATGTAAAGCTAGTCTCATACAATATCAGATGTCTTTAACAATACATTTTATTCCATTCAAACAGGGGTGTCGTCGTACCAGCTCCTGAACTATGAGGACAAGTCTGACGTGGCCCTGAACGGCAGGTTAGGGAACCACCTGATGAACGACGTGGGGTTCAACATCAGTGGTTCAGACTCTGTGGCCGTCAAAGCCTCCTTTGGGATCGTCACCAAACACGAGGTGGAGGTCCCAACTCTACTCAGGGAACTCAACTCCAGGTGCACTGCAGGTGGTGGAAAATAGCTTAGATTTTAATTAATTGCATTCTGGTTTTGTTTCTGATAAGATATTACCAAGGGTCATATGGTGATGACAAACAACTAGTACAGTGGGGGGAAAAAAGTATTTAGTCAGCCACCAATTGTGCAAGTTATCCCACTTAAA
Source organism: Coregonus clupeaformis (assembly GCF_020615455.1). NCBI lineage: Eukaryota > Metazoa > Chordata > Actinopteri > Salmoniformes > Salmonidae > Coregonus > Coregonus clupeaformis. The sequence goes on from NC_059226.1 coordinate 41,525,677, forward strand.
AAAGATGAGAGAGGCCTGTAATTTTCATCATAGGTACACGTCAACTATGACAGACAAAATGAGAAAAAAAAATCCAGAAAATCACATTGTAGGATTTTTTATGAATTTATTTGCAAATTATGGTGGAAAATAAGTATTTGGTCAATAACAAAAGTTTCTCAATACTTTGTTATATACCCTTTGTTGGCAATGACACAGGTCAAACGTTTTCTGTAAGTCTTCACAAGGTTTTCACACACTGTTGCTGGTATTTTGGCCCATTCCTCCATGCAGATCTCCTCTAGAGCAGTGATGTTTTGGGGCTGTCGCTGGGCAACACGGACTTTCAACTCCCTCCAAAGATTTTCTATGGGGTTGAGATCTGGAGACTGGCTAGGCCACTCCAGGACCTTGAAATGCTTCTTACGAAGCCACTCCTTCGTTGCCCGGGCGGTGTGTTTGGGATCATTGTCATGCTGAAAGACCCAGCCACGTTTCATCTTCAATGCCCTTGCTGATGGAAGGAGGTTTTCACTCAAAATCTCACGATACATGGGCCCATTCATTCTTTCCTTTACACGGATCAGTCGTCCTGGTCACTTTGCAGAAAAACAGCCCCAAAGCATGATGTTTCCACCCCCATGCTTCACAGTAGGTATGGTGTTCTTTGGATGCAACTCAGCATTCTTTGTCCTCCAAACACGACGAGTTGAGTTTTTACCAAAAAGTTATATTTTGGTTTCATCTGACCATATGACATTCTCCCAATCCTCTTCTGGATCATCCAAATGCACTCTAGCAAACTTCAGACGGGCCTGGACATGTACTGGCTTAAGCAGGGGGACACATCTTGCACTGCAGGATTTGAGTCCCTGGCGGCGTAGTGTGTTACTGATGGTAGGCTTTGTTACTTTGGTCCCAGCTCTCTGCAGGTCATTCACTAGGTCCCCCCGTGTGGTTCTGGGATTTTTGCTCACCGTTCTTGTGATCATTTTGACCCCACGGGGTGAGATCTTGCGTGGAGCCCCAGATCGAGGGAGATTATCAGTGGTCTTGTATGTCTTCCATTTCCTAATAATTGCTCCCACAGTTGATTTCTTCAAACCAAGCTGCTTACCTATTGCAGATTCAGTCTTCCCAGCCTGGTGCAGGTCTACAATTTTGTTTCTGGTGTCCTTTGACAGCTCTTTGGTCTTGGCCATAGTGGAGTTTGGAGTGTGACTGTTTGAGGTTGTGGACAGGTGTCTTTTATACTGATAACAAGTTCAAACAGGTGCCATTAATACAGGTAACGAGTGGAGGACAGAGGAGCCTCTTAAAGAAGAAGTTACAGGTCTGTGAGAGCCAGAAATCTTGCTTGTTTGTAGGTGACCAAATACTTATTTTCCACCATAATTTGCAAATAAATTCATTAAAAATCCTACAATGTGATTTTCTGGATTTTTTTTCCTCAATTTGTCTGTCATAGTTGACGTGTACCTATGATGAAAATTACAGGCCTCTCTCATCTTTTTAAGTGGGAGAACTTGCACAATTGGTGGCTGACTAAATACTTTTTCCCCCCACTGTATGTCAGGTTAGTTGACATATAACTACAATGATTAAATGTCACTATTTTAACATATCGAGAGCTTGGTTTTTGTCAACATGTAGTTATTGACCTAGCCTTGTTTTGTTCAATGTGCTCTACCTATACAGTAGTCTAAAGACCTACATTCATGTTAAGTTCAAAAGAATACAATATAAAAACTGCTGACACCATTCAAACCAATGAGGGTTCGGAACTTTAAAGCCAATTATCTCAGAATCCTCTTTTTGCAGATAGAACCTTACAGTCCCAAGCTCTCGATATTCTAACGAGACCATGTTGGTTGTACATACTGTACATTACACATGGACAGTAAAAGTGAGAAGTCTTTCAGACACAGGTTTGTGTACTGCTTTCTTTCCACTGTAGGAAAGTGGATCTGGATCACTGTTTGATTCGTCAGTCCAAAGAAAGTGGGCGGAGCGTTCTCTGCGTTGTCATGGAGAGCATCCGCACGACGCGTCAGTGTTCTCTCACTGTCCACGCAGGCATGAGACGGACGACTATGAGGGTAAACACACACCTACACACACACAGTACACACACCTACACACCACACACACACACTGTACCGTACACACAGAAACACTGACATCTGACACTTGTGTATTAGCAGGTAATGGTTGAATGGATGAATGCCCTGTCTCACCTATCTGACTGGTGTTCTACAGTTTCAGATTGATGATGGTCGAAACCCCAAAGGTCGAGACAAGGCCATAGTGATCCCAGCTCACACCACCATCGCATTTAGCATCTTTGAACTGTTTGTTCGATTGGATGGACGACTTGGTGAGACATCTACCACACACACACAGACACAATTAGACTTGACCACCATTTTGCTCTCTCTCTCTCTCTCTCTCTCTCTCTCTCTCTCTCTCTCTCTCTCTCTCTCTCTCTCTCTCTCTCTCTCTCTCTCTCTCTCTGTCTCTGTCTCTCTCTCTCTCTCTCTCTCTCTCTCTCTCTCTCTCTCTCGCTCTGTCTCTCTCTGTCTCTCTCTGTCTCTCTCTGTCTCTCTCTCTCACTCTCTCTCTCTCTCTCTCTTTCTCTCTCCCACACACACACACACTAACATAGTTCCCCTTCTCCTGATCAGACATCTGTGTAAGCCCTGAGTCGTCGGGCGGATTTGAGAAGGAGCTGATCAGAGAGCAGCTGGGTGGTTTCATTGGTCGATTCTCTATGGGACGGCTACGCAGGTTCCTGTCTGGGATTGTGTATGGAAACCCCTTCAGAGCAGGTGGGAACCTCCTTTAATATCTTAACCTTTTACTGCAGTGGGCTAAGTCAGGGTCACAGAGTGTTTCTTGGTAGTCTTAAACAAATCTACTTTGAAACAAAAGTATACACCTCACACACATGGTTATGGGCTTAAAAAAAGAAGACACCTGTACCATGTCAGATATAGAGTTGAAATGTATCCCAATATTACACTTTATATTCATCATAGAAGACTGAAATATAACAAAACTGTTTGATATATACGAAACACCGGATTTTCTGTGTAAAAAAAAAGAAATGTTTATTCATTATGAAATTATGAAAAATATGAATAACATAGGTGATTTGACTGCAGGAAAGGGCTTCACCACCCTCCTGATCTAATCATAGAGAAAATCAAAAAGACTAGAACAATCAGATCTAATCTTACCAGTATAATGCTGTTTAAACAAGGTACAGGTCCAAAAGTGATCTAATCTTACCAGTATAATGCTGTTTACAGAAGGTACAGGTCCAAAAGTGATCTAATCTTACCAGTATAATGCTGTTTAAACAAGGTACAGGTCCAAAAGTGATCTAATCTTACCAGTATAATGCTGTTTAAACAAGGTACAGGTCCCAGCGTGTTCTAATCTTACCAGTATAATGCTGTTTAAACAAGGTACAGGTCCCAGCGTGTTTTAATCTTACCAGTATAATGCTGTTTAAACAAGGTACAGGTCCCAGCGTGTTCTAATCTTACCAGTTTAATGCTGTTTAAACAAGGTACAGGTTCCAAAGTGCTTATCAACAAATGGCCCAGGTGGGTCTAACCCTTATCCTGGAGAACAATTATTAGCTGAATATTGTTGAGAACAATATACACATAGGGATACACATATAAATACAAACCAGTGGAGGCTGGTGGGCGGAGCTATAGGAGGATGGGGTCATTGTAATGGCTGGAATGGAATTAATTGAACGGAGTCACACGTGATTTCTATATTTTTATGTGTTTGATACGTTCCATTTATTACATTACAGCCATTACAATGAGACCGTCCTCCTATAGCTCCTCCCACCAGCCTCCACTGATAAAAAATGCTAATAAAAGCACAGGGTGATGTAAAGCTAATGAGTGAAAGCAAAATAATCCCTGCACATTTTCAGATGTTCCTGTGACACTCTTATCCTCATCCTTCCTTTCCCCTACTCAAGACGACAGGACGTTTGAGGAGCTCACCCACACCCACTCAGACACCTACATGGACGACGTAGTGACAGACTACTACGAAAAGGCAGCCAGCATGACGGACGTCTCCACCACCTACCTGAGAGGGGACTCCCACTCCCGCGTCAACCTCCTCAACCACAACATCCCCAAGGGCCCCTGTGCCCTGTGTGGCCGGGGCCAGACGCCGAGGGAGACGGTCTACGGCTGTCTGGAGTGCTCCTCCGGCGGGCACAAGTACGTCAGGCTACACGTGGTGCCCTGCTTCGACCTGTGGCACAAGACACTCAGGTGAAGAGATGGACTTGGGAGGCAAGAGAGAGAGAGAGAGAGAGAGAGAGAGAGAGAGAGAGAGAGAGAGAGAGAGAGAGAGAGAGAGAGAGAGAGGTCTGAGTTCATCCCTGATTAGGCATACAGTACCTAACTAATATCTCTGTACCATACTGACAGTCAGAGAACAGGGGCGGGTCAATGTCTCACTTGCAGTACTGTATATTATTTGGAGATGCCCTCCCTCCCCTCCCCCTCAATGGACTCTCCCAAGTGGCTCCCTCCATTGGTCTACTCTATTCCAACCAACACACCCATCATCTACATTTGACCTGTGTTCTGTGTTCTGTGTGAAGCAGCTGCCAGAGTCACACAAGCACAACAGGAGTATGTGAATTATTCAGACGGGGTTTTCAAAATGGACAAGAGGATCGTGTGAAGGAAAAAGGCCATGAAGTTTCTGGGGCCCGGTGCAGAAGAAAACACAGCCTTCTTGTTTTGACCTCATTCTGCCGGTTTCAAAGTGTGTCATCAGGTCTTTTGGGTCATCACCTGATGTTGAGTGTTTGTAGTGGGGTGTTTTGACCTCATCAGGTCAGTGGGACATTGTAATGATGAAAAGATGGTGAAGAGGCTGGCTGAAAAATCTACATTCATACTGCCATGGTTAGATGACATGGATTATCCTTTGTTTTTATGTTTTAGTGACATCTTGTTTTATATGGCTGGATTATTTCTTATTTAAATAAAGATTGACACTTTCTCTGTAGCATAGACTGTATCTCTGTAGATTCCTCACATGTACAGTACATGGATCCATCCGACTGGATATTAGAGGGCTCTGTAAACATACCCAACAACTGTGGTTCCTGACAAAAACCACAAGGTGTCGATAAAGACCAACTCTTAGTTTTTTCCCCACCTACCACCACCGTATTATTGAACTTACTTTATCAAGTCTATTTATCAAGGTAAACGTTGGAGATGCCACAGCAGAGAAACACTGGTGCTCAGTAGGCCTATAGTAAAGGTTTCATTGTCTTACTGGTAAACATAGAACAGGCCACGCCCCCTCTCCCTTCCTCCATTCTGAATTGGTCATGAATGAGTCCAGGGTGATAATTGGTCATGAATGAGTCCGGGGTGATAATTGGTCATGAAGGAGTCCAGGGTGGTAATTGGCCGCAAATTAGGGTGATAAGCAGGACTATCTTTAGGATCACATCTGATTACCTCTCACTGTGAAAAACTATCATTCTGTATGATTCAGTCATCATGTGCTAAATGAGTGATGGAATGAATCACACTGGGAAAGACATGAAAGCAGGGGGATGAGGAGAAGGATAGAGGTCTGGAGAAATGGAGAGATGGGACGTGACAGAGACCTGGGCTGCGATGATGTACTTTGAAGTCATGTGGGTTCTATAATTCTATCTCCCTCCACTTTAAACTAATCTAATACTTCTGAGAGGGACGGACGGACGGGGCAGAGTCACATGGATCTGCTTAGACAGGACACATTCCTGCAGGCAACACACAACACACAACACACACACACATTTGTACCTTCACAGAGAGCTACTACACAAAAAACACACTCCCATATAGGGCTCCACGTGTGGGTGAATACACACAGACACACACACATATTGAGTATAGCAAGAAAGAGCGAGATTGAGTGTGTAGACTAGAGTGACAACATAGAAAGAGAGGGAGAAGAGGAGGAGAGGAGAGGAGAGGAGAGGAGAGGAGAGGAGAGGAGAGGAGAGGAGAGGCAGATGGAGAGGGAGAGGGAGAGGGAGAGGGAGAGGGAGAGGGAGAGGGAGAGGGAGAGGGAGAGGGAGAGGGAGAACTATTGGATAGTGATGATCCAACATCAGTGTAAATGGAAGCTGACAGCTCCCTAATATGTGATGAATCTGGAACACACATTGATTAGAAGGAAATGGGATCTTTGGCACCGGAGACCACACTAACAGGGGAGTGACAGAGACCAGACTAACAGGGGAGTGACATAAACCACACTAACAGAGGAATGACAGAGATCACACTAACAGGGGAGAGACAGAGACCACACTAACAGGGGAGAGACAGAGACCACACTAACAGGGGAGTGACAGAGACCACACTAACAGGGGAGAGACAGAGACAACACTAACAAGGGAGTGACAGAGACCACCCTAACAGGGGAGTGATATAGATCACACTAACAGGGGAGTGACAGAGACCACACAAACTGGGGAGTGACAGAGACCACAATAACAGGGGAGTGACAGAGACCACACTAACAGGGGAGTGACAGAGACCACACAAACAGGGGAGTGACAGAGACCACACTAACAGTGGAGTGACAGAGACCACACTAACAGAGGAGTGACAGAGACCACACTAACAGAGGAATGACAGAGACTACACTAACAGAGGAGTGACAGAGACCACACTAACAGGGGAGTGACAGAGACTACACTAACAGAGGAGTGACAGAGACCACACTAACAGGGGAGTGACTAACAGGGGAGTGACAGAGATCACACTAACAGAGAGTGACAGAGATCACACTAATAGGGGAGTGACAGAGACCACACTAACAGGGGAGTGACAGAGACCACACTAACAGGGGAGTGACAGAGACCACACTAACAGGGGAGTGACAGAGACCACACTAACAGGGGAGTGACAGAGACCACACTAACAGTGGAGTGACAGAGACCACACTAACAGGGGAGTGACTAACAGGGGAGTGACAGAGATCACACTAACAGAGAGTGACAGAGATCACACTAACAGAGAGTGACAGAGATCACACTAATAGGGGAGTGACAGAGACCACACTAACAGGGGAGTGACAGAGACCACACTAACAGAGGAGTGACAGAGACCACACTAACAGAGGAATGACAGAAACTACACTAACATAGGAGTAACAGAGACCACACTAACAGGGGAGTGACAGAGACCACACTAACAGGGGAGTGATAGAGACCACACTAACAGAGGAGTGACAGAGACCACACTAACAGAGGAATGACAGAGACTACACTAACAGAGGAGTGACAGAGACCACACTAACAGGGGAGTGACAGAGACTACACTAACAGAGGAGTGACAGAGACCACACTAACAGGGGAGTGACTAACAGGGGAGTGACAGAGATCACACTAACAGAGAGTGACAGAGATCACACTAATAGGGGAGTGACAGAGACCACACTAACAGGGGAGTGACAGAGACCACACTAACAGGGGAGTGACATGGACCACACTAACAGTGGAGTGACAGAGACCACACTAACAGAGGAGTGACAGAGACCACACTAACAGAGGAATGACAGAAACTACACTAACATAAGAGTAACAGAGACCACACTAACAGGGGAGTGACAGAGACCACACTAACAGGGGAGTGATAGAGACCACACTAACAGAGGAGTGACAGAGACCACACTAACAGGGGAGTGACAGAGACCACAATAACAGAGGAGTGACAGAGACCACACTAACAGGGGAGAGACAGAGACCACACTAACAGGGGAGTGATAGAGACTACACTAACAGGGGAGTGACATAGACCACACTAACAATGGAGAGACAGAGACCACACTAACAGGGGAGTGACAGAGACCACAATAACAGGGGAGTGACAGAGACCACACTAACAGGGGAGTGACATAGAACAGACTAACAGAGGAGTGACAGAGACCACACTAACAGAGGAATGACAGAGACCACACTAACAGGGGAGTGACAGAGACCACACTAACAGGGGAGTGACATAGACCACACTAACAGGGGAGTGACAGAGACCACACTAACAGGGGAGTGACATAGACCACACTAACAGGGGAGTGACCGAAACCACAGTAACAGGGGAGTGACAGAGACCACACTAACAGGGGAGTGACAGAGACCACACTAACAGGGGAGTGACAGAGACCACACTAACAGGGGAGTGACATAGACCACACTAACAGGGGAGTGACCGAAACCACAGTAACAGGGGAGTGACAGAGACCACACTAACAGGGGAGTGACAGAGACCACACTAACAGGGGAGTGACAGAGACCACACTAACAGGGGAGTGACAGAGACCACACTAACAGGGGAGTGACAGAGACCACACTAACAGGGGAGTGACAGAGACCACACTAACAGGGGAGTGACTAACAGGGGAGTGACAGAGATCACACTAACAGGGGAGTGACAGAGACCACACTAACAGGGGAGTGACAGAGACCACACTAACAGGGGAGTGACAGAGACCACACTAACAGGGGAGTGACATAGACCACACTAACAGGGGAGTGACAGAAACCACAGTAACAGGGGAGTGACAGAGACCACACTAACAGGGGAGTGACAAAGACCACACTAACAGGGGAGTGACAGAGACCACACTAACAGGGGAGTGACAGAGACCACACTAACAGGGGAGTGACAGAGACCACACTAACAGTGGCGTGACAGAGACCACACTAACAGGGGAGTGACTAACAGGGGAGTGACAGAGATCACACTAACAGGGGAGTGACAGAGACCACACTAACAGGGGAGTGACAGAAACCACAGTAACAGGGAAGTGACAGAGACCACACTAACAGGAGAGTGACAAAGACCACACTAACAGGGGAGTGACAGAGACCACACTAACAGGGGAGTGACAGAGACCACACTAACAGGGGAGTGACAGAGACCACACTAACAGGGGAGTGACAGAGACCACACTAACAGGGGAGTGACAGAGACCACACTAACAGTGGAGTGACAGAGACCACACTAACAGGGGAGTGACTAACAGGGGAGTGACAGAGATCACACTAACAGGGGAGTGACAGAGACCACACTAACAGGGGAGTGACAGAGACCACACTAACAGGGGAGTGACAGAGACCACACTAACAGGGGAGTGACATAGACCACACTAACAGGGGAGTGACAGAAACCACAGTAACAGGGGAGTGACAGAGACCACACTAACAGGGGAGTGACAAAGACCACACTAACAGGGGAGTGACAGAGACCACACTAACAGGGGAGTGACAGAGACCACACTAACAGGGGAGTGACAGAGACCACACTAACAGTGGAGTGACAGAGACCACACTAACAGGGGAGTGACTAACAGGGGAGTGACAGAGATCACACTAACAGGGGAGTGACAGAGACCACACTAACAGGGGAGTGACAGAAACCACAGTAACAGGGGAGTGACAGAGACCACACTAACAGGAGAGTGACAAAGACCACACTAACAGGGGAGTGACAGAGACCACACTAACAGGGGAGTGACAGAGACCACACTAACAGGGGAGTGACAGAGACCACACTAACAGTGGAGTGACATAGACCACACTAACAGTGGAGTGACAGAGACCACACTAACAGGGGAGTGACAGAAACCACAGTAACAGGGGAGTGACAGAGACCACACTAACAGGAGAGTGACAAAGACCACACTAACAGGGGAGTGACAGAGACCACACTAACAGGGGAGTGACAGAGACCACACTAACAGGGGAGTGACAGAGACCACACTAACAGTGGAGTGACAGAGACCACACTAACAGGGGAGTGACTAACAGGGGAGTGACAGATATCACACTAACAGGGGAGTGACAGAGACCACACTAACAGGGGAGTGACAGAGACCACACTAACAGGGGAGTGACAGAGACCACACTAACAGTGGAGTGACATAGACCACACTAACAGTGGAGTGACAGAGACCACACTAACAGGGGAGTGACAGAAACCACAGTAACAGGGGAGTGACAGAGACCACACTAACAGGGGAGTGACATAGAACAGACTAACAGAGGAGTGACAGAGACCACACTAACAGAGGAATGACAGAGACCACACTAACAGGGGAGTGACAGAGACCACACTAACAGGGGAGTGACATAGACCACACTAACAGGGGAGTGACAGAGACCACACTAACAGGGGAGTGACATAGACCACACTAACAGGGGAGTGACCGAAACCACAGTAACAGGGGAGTGACAGAGACCACACTAACAGGGGAGTGACAGAGACCACACTAACAGGGGAGTGACAGAGACCACACTAACAGGGGAGTGACATAGACCACACTAACAGGGGAGTGACCGAAACCACAGTAACAGGGGAGTGACAGAGACCACACTAACAGGGGAGTGACAGAGACCACACTAACAGGGGAGTGACAGAGACCACACTAACAGGGGAGTGACAGAGACCACACTAACAGGGGAGTGACAGAGACCACACTAACAGTGGAGTGACAGAGACCACACTAACAGGGGAGTGACTAACAGGGGAGTGACAGAGATCACACTAACAGGGGAGTGACAGAGACCACACTAACAGGGGAGTGACAGAGACCACACTAACAGGGGAGTGACAGAGACCACACTAACAGGGGAGTGACATAGACCACACTAACAGGGGAGTGACAGAAACCACAGTAACAGGGGAGTGACAGAGACCACACTAACAGGGGAGTGACAAAGACCACACTAACAGGGGAGTGACAGAGACCACACTAACAGGGGAGTTACAGAGACCACACTAACAGGGGAGTGACAGAGACCACACTAACAGTGGCGTGACAGAGACCACACTAACAGGGGAGTGACTAACAGGGGAGTGACAGAGATCACACTAACAGGGGAGTGACAGAGACCACACTAACAGGGGAGTGACAGAAACCACAGTAACAGGGAAGTGACAGAGACCACACTAACAGGAGAGTGACAAAGACCACACTAACAGGGGAGTGACAGAGACCACACTAACAGGGGAGTGACAGAGACCACACTAACAGGGGAGTGACAGAGACCACACTAACAGGGGAGTGACAGAGACCACACTAACAGGGGAGTGACAGAGACCACACTAACAGTGGAGTGACAGAGACCACACTAACAGGGGAGTGACTAACAGGGGAGTGACAGAGATCACACTAACAGGGGAGTGACAGAGACCACACTAACAGGGGAGTGACAGAGACCACACTAACAGGGGAGTGACAGAGACCACACTAACAGGGGAGTGACATAGACCACACTAACAGGGGAGTGACAGAAACCACAGTAACAGGGGAGTGACAGAGACCACACTAACAGGGGAGTGACAAAGACCACACTAACAGGGGAGTGACAGAGACCACACTAACAGGGGAGTGACAGAGACCACACTAACAGGGGAGTGACAGAGACCACACTAACAGTGGAGTGACAGAGACCACACTAACAGGGGAGTGACTAACAGGGGAGTGACAGAGATCACACTAACAGGGGAGTGACAGAGACCACACTAACAGGGGAGTGACAGAAACCACAGTAACAGGGGAGTGACAGAGACCACACTAACAGGAGAGTGACAAAGACCACACTAACAGGGGAGTGACAGAGACCACACTAACAGGGGAGTGACAGAGACCACACTAACAGGGGAGTGACAGAGACCACACTAACAGTGGAGTGACATAGACCACACTAACAGTGGAGTGACAGAGACCACACTAACAGGGGAGTGACAGAAACCACAGTAACAGGGGAGTGACAGAGACCACACTAACAGGAGAGTGACAAAGACCACACTAACAGGGGAGTGACAGAGACCACACTAACAGGGGGAGTGACAGAGACCACACTAACAGGGGAGTGACAGAGACCACACTAACAGTGGAGTGACAGAGACCACACTAACAGGGGAGTGACTAACAGGGGAGTGACAGATATCACACTAACAGGGGAGTGACAGAGACCACACTAACAGGGGAGTGACAGAGACCACACTAACAGGGGAGTGACAGAGACCACACTAACAGTGGAGTGACATAGACCACACTAACAGTGGAGTGACAGAGACCACACTAACAGGGGAGTGACAGAAACCACAGTAACAGGGGAGTGACAGAGACCACACTAACAGGAGAGTGACAAAGACCACACTAACAGGGGAGTGACAGAGACCACACTAACAGGGGAGTGACAGAGACCACACTAACAGGGGAGTGACAGAGACCACACTAACAGTGGAGTGACAGAGACCACACTAACAGGGGAGTGACTAACAGGGGAGTGACAGATATCACACTAACAGGGGAGTGACAGAGACCACACTAACAGGGGAGTGACATAGACCACACTAACAGGGGAGTGACAGAGACCCCACTAACAGGGGAGTGACTAATAGGGGAATGACAGAGATCACACTAACAGGGGAGTGACAGAGACCATACTAACAGGGGAGAGACAGAGACCATACTAACAGGGGAGTGACAAAGACCACACTAACAGGGGAGTGACAGAGACCACACGAACA